>NC_039285.1:17214299-17514299 GCF_003368295.1 Carassius auratus
AAGAATAAAATATAAAAAATGTATATTGTAGAATTAAATATAGAACGCAAAATAATGTGCATGAGTGTAAACTGTAGTCTTAAATATTAAGATGTACAGGGATGTACAATGTGCATATATGCATTTTACTGTAGTCTTAAATATTAAGATACCCAGGAATGTACAAGAAGCAAATGTGCAAAACAGGGCGACACTGTCGGTGTGTCTATGTGAGGTAGTGAATATATTAAAAAGATGAAGTGAACATTAAGTGGAGGCATGAGGATGTTAAGAAGCTATATATATATATATATATATATATATATATATATATATATATATATATATATATATATACACACACACACACACACACACACATATATATATATATACATATACATATATATATATATATATATATATATATATACACACACACACACATATATATATATATATATTAATAAATAAATAAATAAAACATTTGGAACAGTCTTCAGTTCAATTAAAATGTAAAAATACAATAACCATATATTTATAGGCAGCACTGCTATATCACTGTATTGTTTGCATTATACATTATACCTTATATAACATTTAGCCTCCTTTAGCAAAACGAGGCTTTGTTATTTTACAAGGACAGACTTTGTGTCAAAAAGTTTGTATTGGAAAAGACAAATAGTCCAGCTCGAAGCTACAACTGCCTGGTCTGAAATATTCAGCAGTGACCTCCAAAAAAAAATAAGCACAAGACCTCAGTAGTTTTAACTCATATCGACCTTGTTATTAATATAAACAATCTATATTCTGCTGCACAAACTGAAGCAGCTTAAAAGTGTAAATTAGTTCCATAATGGGAATCATGCCTTTATAATACTAACTAAACTAAATTCATTTATTCCATTTAATGCTGTTATTCTAAAGTAGGATCTTCATGAAGCTTTTATTTTATTTATTGTTTCCCCTATTTAACATAGTCATCGTGAATGAATAATTTGGTTGTTGTGGTTGTTCATTCACTAGAAGAGAAGATCATTTAGGCATTATTATTATTATTATAGTTACATTTACATTTATTCATGTAGCAGACACTTTTATCCAAAGCGACTTACAGATGAGGACAGTGGAAGCAATCAAAAACAACAAAAAGAGCAATGATATATAAGTGCTATAACAAGTCTCAGTTAGATTAACAGAACACATAGCATGGGATTTTAAATAATATAATATGAAGAGAACAGATAGAATGAAAAAAAAAATAGAGCAAGCTAGTGTGAGAGGTCTTTACACATACACACACACATACATAATTAATGAAAAGAAAATAGAATACAAAAAGATTAGAAAGGTAGTAAGATTTTTTTAAAGAATATAATTAGAATAGTGAGTGTTAAAGTTAGAGGGTCAAATAAAGATGGAAGAGATGTGTTTTAAGCTGATAATTGAAAATGGCTAAAGACTCAGCTGCTCGGATTGAGTTGGGGAGGTCATTCCACAAGGAGGGAACATTTAATTTAAAAGTCCGTAAAAGTGACTTTGTGCTTCTTTGGGATGGTACAATCAAGCAACGTTCACATGCAGAACGCAAGCTTCTAGAGGGCACATAAGTCTGAAGTAACAAATTTAGGTAAATGGGTGCAGAGCCAGTGGTAGTTTTGTAGGCAAACATCAATGCCTTGAATTTTATGCGAGCAGCTATTGAAAGAGATCCGCTCTTTTCACTTGTAAAAAGCCCTTTTACAAATTTGAAGGGATCCTTGTAGAAGAATATCCCCTCTAGCTATTACCATGGCAATGGAAGTAATCATCAGGGCATCTAAATGGGTAGTCGGAGGGGAGCGTCGGCAGGACAGACAGCGGCTACCACCGATTCATGCCTATATGGATGACATGACCACCTTGACCTCAACCATCGCCTGTACCAAACGTCTGTTAGAGAAGCTTCACTCCAACATTACATGGGCAAGGATGAAATTGAAACCCAGTAAATCCAGGAGCATATCCATAATCAAAGGAAAGTTTACCGACCAGAGGTTCAACATCAATGAAACACCCATTCCATTGGTATCAGAGCAACCTGTCAAGAGCTTAGGATGGTGGTACAATGCAAATCTCAAAGACGCAGAGCAGTGTGACCAATTGAGGGAAGAAACCATCAAAGGCCTTGTTAGTATTGATAAGATTTCACTTCCGGGAAAGTTGAAACTGTGGTGTCTGCAGTTTGGGTTGCTCCCCCACCTAATGTGGCCTCTAACAGTGTATGAGTTTCCTATTTCCAAAGTTGAGAAGCTGGAGAGGACAGTAATTGAATACATCAAGAAGTGGCTGGGACTTCCGCGCTGCCTCAGTAACATTGGGTTGTATGCAAACGGTGCACTGGAACTACCTATCTCTAGACTCACCGAAGAATACAAGTGCACTAAAGTGAGTCTCAAGATGCAGCCAAATGAACAGCTCCTCCCAGAATGGCAACTGGGAGGAAGTTGACTCCAACTGAGGCTGTAGAGCAAGCACAATTTGCTCTCAGACATGGAGACATAGTTGGACAGGTGCAGCAAGGAAGAGGCGGGCTTGGACTTGGGACTAGTCAACCTACATGGCATAAGGCAACTTCTGCAGAGAGGAGAAAGTTTGTAGTTGCTGAGGTCCGGCATCAACAGGAAGCAGAGAGATGCACAAAGGCAGTGGCACAAGCCAAGTAGGGCCAGTGGACTACCTGGGAAAACCTAAAGCATCATAAGCTCACTTGGAGAGATATGTGGGAGATGGAAGGAAACCAAATAAGCTTCCTCATCAGGGCCACCTACAATGTTCTTCCTACACCTAAGAATCTTAACCAGTGGTTTGGAGATGATCCAGCATGCTCTCTCTGCCAAACCCCAGCAACTCTTAAGCACATCCTTACTGGCTGCACAACCAGTCTGTCCCAAGGCCGTTACACCTGGAGGCATAACCAAGTCCTACACCAATTGGCAGTCATTCTGGAAGGGAGGCAATCCTTTATCAATGCCCTCCCTCACCCAACATCCGGACACTCACCCACTATCCCCTTCGTGAGAGCAGGGCAGTGCCCAGCAAAACCAGCTGCAAGAATGGATAGCACCCTCTTGGACACGCACGGGACTGGAAGATGCGAGTGGACCTAGATCAGCAACTCAAGATTCCACCTGAGATTGTAAACACCAATCTCAGGCCAAAAGTTATATCTTGGTCTCATCAAACCAGAGAATACTTCAGGTGTTTTTTTTTTAGCAAACTCCATGGGGGCTTTCATGTGTCTTGCACTGAGGAGAGGCTTCTGTCGGGCCACTCTGCCATAAAGCCCCGACTGGTGGAGGGCTGCAGTGATGGTTGACATTCTACAACTTCACCCACCCCCTGACTGCATCCCTGGAGCTCAGCCACAGTGATCTTTGGGTTCTTCTGTACCTCTTTCACCAAAGCTCTTCTCTCCCGATAGCTCAGTTTCGCCAGACGGCCAGCTCTAGGAAGGGTTCCAGTCATCCCAAACGTCTTCCATTAAAGGATTATGGAGGCCACTGTGCTCTTAGGAACCTTAAGTGCAGCAGAAATTGTTTTGTAACCTTGGCCAGATCTGTGCCTTTCCACAATTCTGATCTTCAGACAGTTCCTTTGACCTCATGATTCTCATTTGCTCTGACATGCACTGTGAGCTGTAAGATCTTATATAGACAGGTGTGTGGCTTTCCTTATCAAGTCCAGTCAGTATAATCAAACACAGCTTGACTCAAATGAAGGTGGAGAACCATCTCAAGGATGATCAGAAGAAATGGAAAGCGACTGAGTTAAATATATGAGTGTCACAGCAAAGGGTCTGAATATTTAGGAACGTGATATTTCAGTTTTTCTTTTTTAATAAATCTGCAAAAATGTCAACAATTATGTGTTTTTCTGTCAATATGAGGTGCTATGTGTACATTAATGAGTAAAAAAATTAACTTTAATGATTTTAGCAAATTGCTGCGATATATATATATATAATTAAAAAAAAAATATTTAATATATGTGTGTGTGTGTGTGTGTGTGTGTGTGTGCGCGCGTGTGTATGTATGTATGTATGTATGTATGTATGTATTAATATATATATATATATATATATATATACATACATACATACACACACACACACACACACTGTATAATACCGCATGTTTTTAAAATGGCACAGCTTTTTAAATACCTGAAAGTACACACTTAAAATCAGTCAGTCAAGCATTATAATATGACATCTGGATAATCAAGTAATATTTAATGATAGAACTTTAGTAATTATAATTAAATTGGTAACCATGTAAGAATGCATAAACATTTTAACTGAATTTAGGACTGGTGGTGCTGCTTTGTTTGTCATTCAGTGTTTCTATATAAAAAAAAAAACAATAATACTCAAATGATGATGATAATATTAATAATATGAATTCTACTAATAAGAAAAGTAAAAAAAATGGGTTGTGTCCGTTTGCATTGACTAATTTGCTGACATTAAAACAGGGACGATAATAAGTGAGCACCAGCCAATGAGATTGCCATTTGCGCTTTAGTTATGCCCACTTCACACTAGAGTTTAATGTACACCAAATACACAAACAGAGTTGCACTCCCGGGGGGGCACCATCTCAGTTCCTCAAACAACAACAACAACAACAAAAAACCTTATATATTCATATTAACATATACATGTGAATATACATAAATAAAAATTTAAATCTAAACATGGACATTTATATAATATATATATATAATTATAAAAAAAATGCATTTTATGATGAACAAAGTAGTATTCACACATCTGTGCCCGGCTTGCTCTCACCTCATGTTTGTGGCTGAATACAAATGATTATCATAATTAATAGACAACTAGGCTATATCAGGGAAAATACATCAGTGAAGTCCGACACAGAGAAAAAAAAATGGCCAAGATTAAGCCCGTGCATCACTTTCATAATCCTGTGAAACTTTTTTAACTGTTGATGTTAGTAACGTATTTTAATGTCGGTAAGCAAGAGCAAGAGCATGCCCATCAACGTGACGTCAAGTCATCAGCATAGCTTCACAGGACTTGCTCGAGAAGGATTTGTCATTTTGCTTTTAGACCACAAAACCAACAGTGTCACCAAAGAAGTGTGTTTTTGGTTGTGAAAGTAAAGATAACCTTGTTTAACTCTCCAAAGGACCCAGTGTTAAGGGAACAGTGGATGCAATTTGTTTGTTTGTGTGTGTGTGTTCCTGTAGCTCAAGTGGTAGAGCATTGTGTTAGCAAGTGCAAGGTTGGGAGTTTGAATCCCAGGGAACACTTTAGGTGAAAATTGTTAGCTTGAATGCAATGTAAGTCGATTTGGATAAAAGCGTCTGTGTGATGAGTGGAGCGGGGACGAGAGACGTGGGAACAGGAGCGAGGCCGGTGGAGTGATTGGAAATGAGCGACACCTGCTCGACCCACCGGTCTCGAGTCTCGAATGCATACATTTATTTAAAATGTTACACACACACATACGCACACATGTTTGTTTTTTGTGAAAAGTGGGGACATCCCATAGGCGTAATGGTTTTTATAATGTAGAAACTGTATATTCTATCGCCCTTCACCAACCCTAACCCTCACAGGAAACTTTGTGCATTTTTACTTTCTCAAAAAAAAAAAAAAACTCATTCTGTATGATTTATAAGCGTTTTGAAAAATGGGGACATGGGTTATGTCCTCATAAGTCACCCTCTCCTTGTAATACCTGTGTCATACCCATGTCATTATACAAAGTTGTGTCCTGATATGTCACAAAAACATGCCCACACGAACACGCACACACACACACACACACACATACAGAATTACTATTTAAATTACACAATTTATGCTGTTTCTCCATAAATATTTCCCCCTTTAAATCTGATGTAATAAAGTTACAAAACGGAAAGATATTTAAAAGACAGAACCATACATATGAGAAATAGAACCTGTGAAAACACCTCTCAGAGGTGAGAAATAAAGCATCTAAGAGACACAATGTTCAGACTCTCATCTACACTGACTGCTGACTAGCATTGCAATCATCTTTATCTCAGGTGGCACCTTATTTCTGTCCATGTGGTGAGAGAACAAGAGTTCTTCAGTCAGGAAATTGAGAATTTCACAATCCCTCTGAGATCCTCTGGTGGCATGTGCCAGCAGAACCTGAGTCAGAGACAAGGCAGCCATTAAAAGCACCACAACAGCAGTCTTCTCATTAGCAACACACTGAGCTGAGGCAGCAGCCAGCTGCATACACAAATGACCAACTGGGTGAGAAGTGAGGAAGAAAAAAAAAAAAAAAAAAGAAAAAAAAATTGTGTGGCAGTACAATGACATCAGCAGCTGTGGCCATATTTTATTTAGGCCTGTAGTATGGACCTCAGATAACACCAAGTAAGGGGGATAGTTTAGTGACCTCAAAAACCAGTTTAGTTATTGTCACTATCTACTTATTTGTATTTTTTATTCTTTTATTATGTGTTTTATGTTCTGTCGCTGTCATTCTGTTGTACTGTGGAGCTTCTGTCACGAAAACAAATTCCTCGTATGTGTAAACATACCTGGCAATAAAGCTCATTCTGATTCTGATTCTGATTCTGAAAAAAAAAAAGACATGACATGACAACGAAACAACAACACAAGCTCAAAAAGCAAACAAAAAAACACAGAAAAAGGTCAAAACAATAAAATAAATACACAAGTCAAAAAAAGATGAAAAAAGAAGAAAAAAAGAAAAGAAAAAAAAGGATTCATACTGAATGAGTGAAGTATGTCATTTCATAAATGTAACCACACATATAACAATATATTGTATCATGAGGTGCGGCATTCCACTGGACTACTGTACATATGGGCAATTTTATGCAGATAGTCAATAGTTTGGCTTCATGAGACTATTGCCCCTCTGGATACATGTTTAGGTGTGTAATGATTCATCTTCACAACCTTTCATCAATGTCTCTGTAATGATTTTGTTTTTGGCAGACATCAACACTACCGATATTCATCCGCCCGTAATATAGAGACTGAATTGATTGAATATTCTGTTTCACATTAAGAGAATAAAATGGCTCGCAAAAGTTGTGTCAAACTGACTTTAACAGTAACAAGAGAACTGTCCATCTTTTCAGCTTCAAGCACAACATATACTTCATCTTACAAAAACAGTCCTTCATAGATAAAGGCCTTACCAGATATGCAAACACACAGCACTAACATATGGCCATGTGGCATTTGGGTATTACATGGGTGAGAACACAAACAATCACACTCTCATTGCTGTGTGGAAGCCGGGACTCTTTAGAAATAGTAGAGGCAAAGGTTTTAGTGGAAACATTAGTGTTATCTGAGCTGAATGAAATGGATCCACCGAAGCATGGATATTTTATTTTCCATTTACTCCCCCACAGAGAGTCAACAATGACCTGCAAATTCATGAAAAACATTTCGGCACATAATGCCAACTAGCAACGTCCTCTAGAGGGGAAGCATATCATGATGAACTGCGGTGCAGGAAATTGAGAAGAAAGACTGCTTATTTATCAGCAGGATATGTTACTTCATAAACACAAAAATTGAGAAACTATACAAACCAGACAGAAGTTTGGACAGATGGGAACACATATATAAAACTGGTCAGAGATGCTGTGGCAATCTGAAGCGCTCAAAATATCTACCACACCTGCTTGACCAGGCAAGGAAATTTCCACATAAATACTGAGGAAGGAAAACTCTAGCCTTTCATCCACACACACACATGCATACAAACACATGCACACAAACCAATCCCTGGCTGGAGTTTTACTGCAAACACACAGGAAATAAGTATGGGTACTTGCAACAACATTTTAACTAACATTACTATTACTTATGAAAACGAATGTGTAAAATAAACTTTAAAGCGGTGGGGGGGGGGTAGCACACAGAGTATTGACAGACAACAATTGTCAAGCACACTACATAAAAGACACAGTTAAATGAGTTACTTTTAATGAGATGTATTGTCTGAGACAGATATTTGTTGTATTTAATAAATAACCCCCAATACCCCTCACCCAACAAGCAGACCAGATACCAGAAGATCTACCCCTAAACTGCAACTAACACCAGAATCAGACCTCAGGTTACAAATCAGCAAGATAAGACTGCTCTACAACTCAAATGATTAAAACAGTATCCACTCACTTTGAAACAGACAAACAATCCCTTTTAATCTAATGCATTCTATATATAACCACTTGAGAAATGTAATAAACATGTATCCAATCTTATCATCTAATGATTGTGTATAGGCAAGGCAAGGCATGTTTGTTTTTATACAAACCCGATTCCCAAAATGTTGGTACACTGTACAAATTGTGAATAAAAACAGAATGCAATGATGTGGAAGTTTCAAGTTTCAATATTTTATTCAGAATACAACATAGATGACATATCAAATGTTTAAACTGAGAAAATACATATTTCTAAGGGAAAAATACGTTGATTTTAAATTTCATGGCATCAACAAATGTCAAAAAAGTTGGGACAAAGCCATGTTTACCACAGTGTGGCATCCCCTCTTCTTTTTATAACAGTCTGCAAACGTCTGGGGACTGAGGAGACAAGTTGCTCGAGTTTAGGAATAGGAATGATGTCCCATTCTTGTCTAATAAAGCTTCTAGTTGCTCAACTGTCTTAGGTCTTCTTTGTCGCATATTCCTCTTTATGATGCGCCAAATGTTTTCTATGGGTGAAAGATCTGGACTGCACGCTGGCCATTTCAGTACCCGGATCCTTCTTCTACACAGCCATGATGTTGTAATTGATGTAGTATGTGGTCTGGCATTGTCATTTTGGATAATGCAAGGTATTCCCTGAAAGAGACAATCTGGATGGAAGCATATGGTTGTTCTAGAATTTGGATATACCATTTCATATACCATTGATGGTGCCTTTCCAGATGTGTAAACTGCCCATGCCACATGCACTCATGCAACCCCATACCATCAGAGATGCAGGCTTCTGAACTGAGTGCTGATAACAACTTGGGTTGTCCTTGTCCTATTTAGTCTGGATGACATGGCGTCCCGGTTTTCCAAAAATTACTTCAAATGTTGATTCGTCTGACCACAGAACAGTTTTACACTTTGCCACAGTACAGTTTAAATGAGCCTTGGCCCAGAGAAAATGCCTGCGCTTCTGGATCATGTTTTGATATGGCTCCTTCTTTGACCTATAGAGTTTTAGCCAGCAACGGCAAATGGCACGGTGGATTGTGTTCCACTGTTGTGATTACAGTAGCTTTCCTGTATGTGATGCAGTGCTGTCTAAGGGCCCGAAGATCATGGGCATCCAGTATGGTTTTCCGACCTTGACCGTTACTCACAGAGATTGTTCCAGATTCTCTGAATCTTTGGATGATATTATGCACTGTAGATGATGATAACTTCAAACTCTTTGCATTTTTTCTCTGATTAACTCCTTTCTGTTATTGCTCCACTGTTGTTCGCCGCAGCATTGGGGGAATTGGTGATCCTCTGCCCATCTTGACTTCTTAGAGACACTGCCACTCTGAGAGGCTCTTTTTATACCCAATCACGCCAATTCACCTAACAAGTTGCTAATTGGTCCTCCAGCTGTTCCTTATATGTACATGTAACTTTTCCGGCCTCTTATTGCTACCTGTTCCAACCTTTTTGGAATGTGTAGCTCTCATGAAATTCAAAATGAGCCCATATTTGGCATGACATTTCAAAATGTCTCACTTTCAAAATTTGTTATGTTATCTATACTCTATTGTGAATAAAATATAAGTTTATAAGATTTGTAAATTATTCAATTCCTTTTTTTTTACTCACAATTTGTGTCCCAGCTTTTTTGGAATCAGGTTTGTATAACTCTTTCAAAAACAACCAAGAGTTTCACAAACCCATCTGTTATTGTGCAGATATTTCCATGCCCCTAAATATGACGCGGGCATAAATCGAAAAGTGATTGGTTGCTTTACCTGTCAGTCAAATGTCCTCTTGGCGGTCCTTGGCCATTCAAAGTTGCCAAGGTTCCCAGACACTCCGCCACCTTTCTGAACGTCTGGCAATGTGAGACGATACTGTCATTTGAACTTTGAGCTGAGCGGATAAATGGTCTGTGTAGACTGTGGCTTAAATGTCTTACACCGTCTAAACCAGCTGTGAAAAAATACTTTAGAATCCATTATAATCAGTGATGTCGTCTACACTGGATGTGGCACGGGGTGACACAACAAATACCCGACAGTAAACTGTTTCCTAGTTCTGTTTTATGATGTACTGACACAAAGTTCAAGTGTTTTGCAGCAGTCGCTTTGTCACATCCAATGTAGACAAACATTAACTGTTGAAGCATGGTGTGACAACTGCAGATGCGTGATAGTGCAGAGATCTGCTAACAATGCGTCCTCGACTACCTACAGACAAAGACACGCTAATCGGAAAACATTCCAATCAAAGGCATATTTACACTTGTCTTTTCAATGTTTATTTGGACAACATCCGGATACAGATCTCATGTTAACACCAAGTGAAAACGCAGCATTTGAGGATGGTATTTTGCATGTGTAAGTGGATTGGGTTTTTCATGCAAAAACTTTTAAAGAATCGTATAATGGTGATGTTGCATAGATATCAACATTTAATATACACTATAATTTAGATCATCAAAATAGACATTTGTAGATACCAAACATAGTATAGGTGAATGGCACATTAACTAATGGTTCTATCGTAAAGCAAGCACAAAACATTATTCAATTCACAATATAAAAGTGTCACGTAATGCTCCAAAACAAGCAGATCAAGGGCAGCATTTATTGTAAAACATCCAAAGAAATCACAGCTGAATTAAATGAGACTCGATTGTCAAAGCAAAGGGTGATGGGAACTGAAATCTAGAGAAACAAACAACAACCAAGAATTGTGCCCTCTGTTAGCCTCACATGGGCAGCCATACATTGTATAAAAATAATATATACAAAACAGTTATAACACATAGACTGGGGATTTGCATTTATTTATTTCTCAATTAATAGGAGGATGTTATTTTTAAGGGTAGTATGTGTCTGTTTCAAAGTGAATTAATTGGAATTTAGACTCTCTCTACATTCCATTGGGTCGTAAAGTCTATCTGTACTCTACTTTTGGGTTATTTGCATTCGGAGGAGGATTCCATAGACCGTCATGGTTGGCTTATTGACTATGTTGTTAGATATAACAAATAATAATGATAATTACACGGCCAAGAGACTAACTATAGGCTATAGCCTTTCTCACTAAATAACTGCTAGTTCTGAGTGCTAGGTTGTGAAGGATACAGCAGACCCAAGATGCATCCCCACATGCTAAATATAAAGGATGGATAGAAACTGTTCTCTGACAGTAAATTAGACTTTTTATTATTTATTTATTTATTTATTTATTTATTTATTTATTTATTTATTTATTTATTTATTGATTTATTTATTTATTTATTGATTTATTTATTATTTTGTATTTTTTTAGGTAATTCAAAATACCTATAAAATTATTTTAAATGCCACTTGAAAGTTTCATGGCACAAACTACAGGAACTGGATGGAAATTAATAAATTAGACATCTCAGACAGATGGTGCTTTTATTCTGAGAAGGAAAGATGTCACATTGTGGCAATCCCACCTGCTGGCTCCCCCTAACTAACTCCTTCACTTCTATCTAGTTGGTAACAGCACATAATGATTCCTCAATTTAAACACTGCCATGTCAGAGTGATTCATGTAGCTCATAGAATGGCAAGTTTACTAACAGTAAGAACGAATTTCAGTATATGCAATCTGCTGCATTCAAATCTGTCTGGAGGGACAATATGAATTCATAACTAAACATTAATAAATTGTGTGGATTGTAATTGGCTTGTACTATTTACTCTGAAGTGTGTGGATTGTAATTGGATTGTACTATTTACTGTGATCTGAGTAAACAACATCAGCCTTGACTTTAAAGAACACGCAGAACCTTTTCAACAGCACTAACAAGAATTACTTTTTTAATATGGCCTTATACATCCCAATAGTGAAACATGCATTTTCTGTAAAGCTGCTCTGTAATGATGCATGCTTCTCTTTTCCGCACCTGTCAAACCACAGCCAATAGCCAAATAAACATGACTTGACACACACTGTTCAATACATGCACACACCACTCCCCTATAGACCTACAGCCGTAATACCAGTGCATTTTGATGCGTTAACATGCATATTCAATGGCAAAAAAACACCGATTAATTTATTTCTAGATATTAAACCTCCATTTACAATAGTGTCTCATGCATTTAGACCCTGTTATTATTATAAAGTGTGATTTCAATTTGATTTGACCCGTTTAAAAAGTGTAAATGCCAGAATTAACAAACTTTTCAGTCGCCAACCAAGACTCATATACCAACATGGATCTGTCCAGCTCTCTAGCCTCCAATAGGATTTGTTTGCTATATGAACCGTGAAAAACCCAGGGAGAATAATTATCAGTTCACCCAACTGTAAACAGACCTGCTTACAACATTACTCAAGAGTCAATGCAACATACAGCGATCTGGCTCAAATAACAGATCTACTGGAGAGATGCTACAGAGTTACATTTCCTCTAGGGATGGGACGGTTTGCTGAAAAAAAATCAAAGCTTTCACGTGCTGGGACCGAGGTTTCAACTTAAATCTGACAAAGTAGCTGTAATATGGGTTGCTTTAAATAACACGTAAAACAAACAGGGTTCAGCTAATATATGTTTCTGATGTAAGGCATTCTGGCTTGCCAGACATTACAATAACAGCGATGAGAAAAAAAAAGAAAAAAAAAAATTGAAAAACCATGCGCTCTTGTTCTATGCGAATGCCGCAAAAACTTCTGTTTTGGTAAGTATCATACAGAAGACATAGCCAGTTAAACGTAGGCCTACTGTATCAGTGCATTCTCTTAAGTGACAGCCTTTATATGAATTAATGAAGGGACAATGCACTTGTGCTTATTTTAGTTCAGATGAATTTGTTAGTTTTTTTTTTTTTTTTTTTTTTTTTTCACAATGCACATCATATCAAAGAACCTTCACAAACAATAGTGCCTTCCAACTCTCAGTGAGCCTAGAGCAACAATAGACAAGATAAAAAAAGGCGCGGGGTGGGTTAATATTTAAGGGAATTACTGTAATTTTCAAAAGTAGAACATGTCACTCTCTAACAGTGAAGATTAAGTCTTAACACTGATTTATACAAAGTCACTATCAAACTGTTATATTATACTCTTGTACTTTCACTACTGTAAGAGAGATAACGAATGGGAGAGCAAGACACATGATTATTGAAACAGAACTAAATTCAATCATCTCCCTCATCCTCTTATCTTCTATCCTTTCCGTGTCAATTCTCAGCTGATCATGCAAATGGAAATTCATTGTGCGTACTGGGAACCAAACATCTGAGCCTTTCATGGATCTCCAAGAGTATCTGCATGCTCCACTGAACTTAGAGAATAGGCAGAGAGCTTGTCAGTTGCAAATATCTTTTCTTGGTGTTCCTCACAAAATGACCTCAACAGCAGGTAATTATGATGCTCTAGTGGAGAGTTAATGTAATGATCAACCTGATCCATTCCAGCTCTATTTTATCATCACACCTCCATAGACACAGATTCTAATTCTTATTATTATTCTTATCAAAGTTCTTCAAGGACAAAGAGGATAACTCCAACCCTGCTTTCACTCGGGTGACTTATGATTAAAGCATTATGTGTTTGCAGCTGCAGGTATGCAAGTTTAATTTGTCTGAGAATACATGGGAACATTAAAGTTGTGGAAAGACATTAATCCTAGATATAATAATAATAATAATAATAATAATAATAATAATAATAATAATAATAATAATAAAACATCCAGACAGAATTTTGAACAAACTGGTGAACATAAAGATCTAATAATGTTTTTCATATAATGTACTGTTCAAAATTAAAACATTCATTCACAGATAACCTGTTGGCAATTACAGGAGCATAGAAAAACTCCCAAATACACATAAAACAACTACAGCAGTCTATCAGATTTCAGGTCATAACTGAGTCTGAATTAGCATTTGTTATATGAACAAATGAACAGTTTGGGTATGTAAAAACTCTGCATCCTTACCTTCTGACGGATCTCCTCCTCCATCTTGACAGGTGAGCCCAGCTCGGCGACCTGTTTGACCCCTTCACTGACATAACCTCCATACTCCCACAATATAAAGTTTTTCGAATGGGAAGCTCCAATGAGGGCTGACCAGTGATTGGCTCTCCCTGTGAAGATAAATAAGTTCCAATTTCTAAGAATGATACATGATCAAATTACTTAAAAGGTTGATGACATGAGAAAACGAATTTGTATTGATCTTCTGGCATATAAGATGTCTTTGTATCATTAGCGGTATAGTCGGACTTGTAATCCATAGGTTGCAGGGATTGTAGGTGGGGGTAGTGAATGTGCTGCACTCTCTCCCACCTTTAGTTCCACGACTGAGGTGCTCTTGAGCAAGGCACCAAACTTCCAACTGCTCCCCGGGCGCTGCAGCAAAAAATGGCTGCCCACTGCTCTGGGTGTGTTTTCACTGCTGTGCTCTGCATTAATTGATAAATGCAGAGCACTTATTCAGAGTATGAGTCACAATACTTGGCAACATATCACTTTACTTCACTTCACTTAAAACTTCCTGCAAGTTTCATAGCTCAAGTTTCATGTACCCCCATAATAAATGAAGTATTTATTTAATCAAGTTCCAAACATGGATCGTTGTGGATGGGGCAAGGTAAGGTCTCCTAGCACCAGTTGTTTGCATGTGACCGCCTCCAGAGCAAGACAACTGCGCCTAATTTTGCTTCATTCAGTCGACATGCAGCGAGTGGGTCTGAAGAAGCAGTTGTTTATAATAAGATTTACAATAAGATTTTGATGCCACGGAGATGCATCGTTCCCATAGACTGTATAAAAACATGGACTTAGTGTCCGTGACATCACCCATTGGTTTCCGAAGAGCGTTTTTGAAGCCAAAAGTGGGTGGAGGAGGCCTTCGCCATCTTGGCAGCATGTCAACCAGCATCACTCCCAGAAAATAAAAAAATAGGCAAAAGGCACGATGTGGTTGTTGAAACATCGCCCACGTAGCTCAACGGCGGTGACAGCAGGGGCACCTGAACTCTAAGGCTTAATATAATCTATACAGATGAGTTATTAAAAAAAAAAATTAATAATAATAATAATTCACCCACATCACAGTTTTCACGAAAGGCAAAATTAGCTATATAGACCAAAATATATATATATTTTTTTGTTCCAGGCTGTAAACTTTTTTTTTTTTTCTTTTTTTTCCTTTGTAAAGTTAGGCATTTTAACATGAGTCTATGGGACTGATTCCATTTTGGAGCCAGCTCCCAGTGGCTAGTCAATGAACTGCAGTTTTAGTCACTTTCATGTTGGTTTCAAGGGAAGGTTGCCGCTTGGTCATTCCAGACTGTGGAAAAACAACATGTTTGAATATGCTGCCGAAGTATCCAGACATCAATGAAAAATGTATTCATTATATTTTTGGTGAACGTCCCAGTCATGTGTGTTAATTTATGCATGTGTTCTAGGGATATAACGGTTACCTTTTTGATGATAGGTCATGATACAATTCCCCATGGTTGGTATCATCATTTCATCTTTTAATTATCATTAAAACCGTATTAGATTACCATGATTTGAACAACTTGCGATAAATAAATACTGTCCAGAATAAAGCAAAGTTTTCATAGCAGTTTAGTTTTGATTGAAAACAGGGCGGAAAGCTGGTAGGTTTTAAAAAAGTGCTAAGGAAATAATTTGAATGAATAAACATATAATCACTTATTAAGCAATTAGCATTTTGACTCATATATTTTCTTTATTTAAAGGCTGAAATGTAAGGTTTACCTTTTTATTAAAGTTTTTCAAAGCTTTATTTGAACATTTACATTAGATATCTCAACATGCTATTAAACTGTTGTCAGTCAAGTTGTCATTTAAAATATGGACATCATTGGTAATGTTACTGTTTTAGTGATTATGCAAACAAAAATAAATTTTATTCGCTGTTTGCTGATTTTTAAATATAAAACTTGGTGAACTGATTTATGTGTCAGTACTTTTTCAACACCGCCGGTAAATTTTAACATTACCGTGATGATACTGAGAACCATGATAATTTTGGTAACTATAATCGTCTTAAGAAACTTTCATAGCGTAACATACCTATGTTCACCACATTTCATGGATGACTGTTTTGAGAACAAGTCACAGTGATTCTGGCACTCTGATCACTTTTGCTCAGTGATCACGCCATGTCAACTTTTCTGGACCCAAAAACGAAGCAGAAAACTTTATGTAATGCATTTCATTTAAAACTACTTTTGAAAACATTAATTGCGGTTTAATTCATAATGAATAATTATTATCATCATCACTGACTGTGACGAGTGGGGCGGGGCTGAGGGACGTGGGAACGAGGAGTGAGGCCGGTGGAATGATTGGGAAATCAGCGACACTTGCAACCCACCGCCGGTCTCGAGTCCCATGTAGGAGATGGAAGGATATAAAACTGGAGCGACGCCAGTGAAGGATGAGAGAGGACCAGGCCTGGGCTTTAGTTTATGTTTTGCTTTTTATTTGCGTGCATCAGTCGTCCTTGAGGGGCTGATGCGCTGTTTTGTGTTTATTTTGTGATTATTAAAGTTTCATTTTGATTGTGTGCCGGTTCCTGCCTCCTTCTTCCGGATGAATATGGAGATTTTTATTATTACACTGACATTAGTCAATCATAACAGTGGGAGGTTGCACTGAACTCCAAAACTAACTGTTTAAGTCAGAGGATGAGAAACAGGGTGGACACATTTCATAAATCACTAAATTTGTAAAGTTTTTCATTCAAAAAAAATAAAATAAATATATATATATTATATATATTATATAATAATAATATTGTAATTGCACCTAAGGGAACATAATAACACAAACGTCATGACCTCTTTAAACAATTAGCTACTATATATTAATTAAATTATCCAGAAATGATTGAGAAAAAAAAAAAAGTATTTGTAACGAAAAATTAGAATAAATTTAGTGAATTAATTATAACAAATGGAGTACTGACCGACAGAAAATTATGGGGATAAGAGATTGTATGGAATCTGGAAATAATGCAGCTGGAATAAAACTTGAAATGCCTGCACAAAAGCGCTATCGAGCTAAATTTTGTCACTAAAATGCTGTGCTACAGTAATCATAAAAGTTAAAATCTAGAATTTTTCACAGCATTACAATCATGAAAAAAGATAACCCTGCTTTTCTGACAGAGAGGAAATGTCCCTCCATTGTGAAGAAGCAGTGTGAAGCTTTAGTGGATCTTTGTGTCCTGTGTACAACTATTCCATAATGCCTTTTAGAAATGTCATATAAATGGTTCCCACCTTCCACAAAATGGGGTTCTCCCGCAGGGGCCGGCCAAAAAATACTGAAATAGCTCTGTCCAGGGCTTTTTCTGAGTGTGTGTCCTCAATTTGTCCCCTTAGCTCAGCCCTTCAATGGCAAGTTCAATCTAATCACAAACAAATTCTGCACTTTACAGAAATCAGATTATGGAGCAACAGTATGTAGGAGAAATGACATGTAGGAGAAATGACAGACAGTTCTTCGCTGCACTGAAAGGAGTTTCACAAATGGCACATCCTATCTATAAAAAAGTTATGAAATTAATTCACTTCTCTTTCAACTTTATAATGTCTTGCTTTAACATTAAATTCACCTTGTAGGAAAATCTCTGAGTTCCAGATTTCCCAGTATGGGCCTTTAAAGCCCTCAATCTAATTTCTACTCACCAATTTGAGCTATTCCACAGGCATGACAGAGTGTACAGATTGGCTCTGTGAAGAATGCTACCACATCCTTTCTGTACTGCTAATCCACTCAATCCGTCAGACCTGTATCAAATCTCACTGATGCGCTCTGAGGCTCCAATGCTTATTTTAATATGTCCTGACAAACACAGTATCTCTCTATTTCTCCTCTCTATCAGCTTAAAAAAAAAAGAAAAGAAAAAAAGATGTATATTTATTGATCTACTGGGTTGATTGAAATTATGCTTTATGAAGCTTCAAACAGTGACATTCATATAACCCTCGATTGATAATTGTTAATGGCTTTTGCAAAATTCAAATGAATTAGTAAAACTGTATTCATAAATTTTCATACAACCTGCTTTTGCCAGTTAGGTTTAGGGGTCATTAGCTTATTGCTGATTAGGCAATGTTAGCTTACAGCAAATTTGAGTTTTTTTTTTTGTTTTTGTTTTTTTTTAAGGCAAAAATCGTGGTTAATAGTTAATTGACAGTGATAATTAATCCCCAATCTGAAGTGTGACCAGTTCATCCAAATGTGCCATGGATGGTGACATTTACAATAAAACCTGTATCTTCTTCACTAACCACTTGCATACCTTTTTATTGTCATTCTTTACAGTGCAAACATGCCTTATTTCTATGCAAATTATGCTCATAAATAAGTAATTTATTTACAAAGACAACATTGTGATATTACCACCATTAAAGGTGCCATAGAATGCATTGACAGAATATTTTAAATTGTTCTCTGATGTCCTCAAAGTGTACGAAGTTTTATCTCAAAACACCACACAGGTCATTTTTATACCATGCTGAAATTGCCACTTTTAGGATATGAGCCAAAACACGATGTTATTTATGTTTGTCCCGTGGGCAAACTGTTGTTATGTTTTAACTGGTCGTGACCATGTTAATGACTTCACATTGTTTCCAAATGCAATTTTTAAATACAACATTCCTATTTACGATCATTCTGGTAGCACATGAAGGCAGCATCAGTGAATACAGGCAGAGACAATGGTACTTTTAGCAACATTAGCATTACAGAGAGACAATAAACTTTTTTGTAAAACAAAATATGGTGCATGATGCTTACTTTGTCCGGAGTCTGGATGTTTGCGCACAAAGCATTGGTATCGATCCCTCATACAGAAGCAATCGTTGCACAACTACAGCGCTGACCCTCGTTTGTGAGGCAGTCCGGTGTAAAATGTTACCACAAATGTATAGGACTTTTCAATTTTTTTTATTTCCTTCGAAAATCAAAGTTAACTACCGTGTTCTCAGCGGTCTATGGAGACTCCTGTGTCTTTTGGTGTATCCCAACATACAACACTTTTAATGGCTCTTTGGCACTGACATTGCAGCTACAGTAAGAAAACAGTAATGGCTGACCGCTTCTTCTTACTCAGGGCTGTGTATATGCTAATAGGGCAGAGAGCGTCACAAATGGGCGGGACTTTCACCAACTATGTCATCATAGTTAGTGGAACTGTTAGTGTGGAGAGACTGTTTATGAATTATTGGGATTATAAAACAATGAGTGGGTGGATTTTTAAAATTATAGGCTGGTTGTTTTCACACACTGTGGTCACACAATTGTGTTCAAAATCCTTATAAAAGGAATTTTTGCATTCTATGTCACCTTTACCTGATTTGCGACAATTAATCTGCACTGCTATCCATGCAAGGAGGAATCACAATCATTAGCGCTGCTTTCGCATAATTTCGCCATTAGCACTACAGGTTATTTATTTATTTATTGATTGATTGATTGATTTGTAATCAATTTATTAATAATAATAAGAAGAAGAAGAAGAAGAAGAAGAAGAAGAAGAAGAAGAAGAAGAAGAAGAAGAAGAAGAAGAATATTATTATCAAGAATATGACTGATAGATGTGCTGTAATCATTCAATGAAAGTAGCATGGGAATAAAATATGATATGTGCTTTTGGCTGTGATAAATTAAATTAGACCTTTTAAATCAAGCAATTTATGCAAATACATCAAAATAAAACGATAATGACTGCATATATTTCAGATGTCCACGGCACCATGATTTTGTATTTTCTTTTACACACATGCTTTAGGATACATGTATTTATACTGGCACATGGGAATGTTTTTGCACATGTGATAATCATAAATCCCATTTGTTTATCTACTGTACGAGTGTGTGTGTATGTTTATCCGTATGTCTTTCACTGTTTCCTAAGCCAACAAATTAGTGCACAACACTTTCTTTATCAGGTTCATTTAGCTCCCAGAGTACATTCTAATCAGAGTATTGATCTGAGCTACACAAGCTCAAGTGGAGAGTGACTCTAATCCCCAAGCTTAATTTACCTCCAATGAGACACTTTCAAGGTTATCCACAATATCCACAAAAGACAAGTAGTAAGGACAAGCGTTAAGAGAAAATGAGAAAATGATTGCACATTTCATATCTATATCACATCTATATTAGTGGTTGGCATAGATTATTTTTTTAATCTAGATTAATCTCACTGTAATCTTGGAATTAATCTAGATTAATCTAGATTCAAATGGCTCATTTTAAATCTGCCAAAGGCATTCAGAATATGTGTGCTACCCAAATGAAATAATGACTAAAAGTAAGTCTTTTAGAACGGGTTTCTTAAGACAGGTGGTGCATTAGACCAGGGGCTCATCTCCTGTTTCCAAAATGCATCAAAAACTGCTTGAGAAAGCTGTAAACGAATTCCACATTGCACAAGGTGCAAACAATCTTACGGCTGTTTCACATATAATTCGTCTTCAGTGCATATGCGTTACATATTTTTTTACACACCCATGTTAATGGATTCCAGTGTTCACACGGTTGCAGTCCGTCAGTACGTTCCAAGAGCGGCGCGTCTGCAGCAGTGCAGCGATCGTTTACGTACCGAGTAGCGGACTGCAAACGCGTCATGTGTAAAAGCACAAGAAGAATGAGTCCGTGCTGCTTCAGAACCACATACGTAATGCAAACCGACTGCATACACACTGCAGACAGATTATGTGTGAAACAGGCGTGCATCTTGTCGAGGTTTCCATTGGGAAGCTTCTTAAAAAAAAAAAAAAAAACTTCCCTGAAGCAAACCCGGCGGCTTCAGCTGCATCCATGTTAGCACGTCACGTTTGATGTGGTAATTTCACAATAGGCATACACACAGGTTCGAAGACTTGTTCTCGCCCCCTACAGTGCAAATTGGTTATGCATACATCCGCGCTAAAATATCAAGGTGAAAGTCATCATAGCTCACATAGTATAGACCCAGCTCTCAACCCAACTTTGAGAATAGATTAACGGCGACATTTTTTTTATCACCCGATAACAGTCTCGCGTTAACGCAGCATGTTAATGCAGATAACTGCCCACCACTAATATATGTAAAGTGCTGCTTTCCAATGCACAATCTAACAGCAATCTAACATGCTAGGGTGCTTTTGAGGGACCAGCCATTGCTGTACAGTTGCTAGGATGTTTTTGTTAGCACACTGTAATGCGGTTACTAGGGTGTTCTGGGTTTGTGTGAGGGTTTAGCTTGAAAACATTCACATTCAATTTAGCATTAGAATGTATCGAAACCTTTAGAGACTAGAAGCACCTCACTGCGCTATGGCTGAGACAAATCACATGTTTTGAGCATCGGACGTGTCAAGTTCAAAGTGACAGCTGAAAACAGTGGATCTCATCACAGCACAGGGAACAGTTCAATTCACTAATTCACGAATAAAGTAGTGACGATTAGAAAAAACTGTGCCAACGGAGAGAGACAGGCGATCTATTTTATGATATTTCTTTACATGAAAAATGTATTAAAAGTATTTACACAATATTCTAAGCAAGGGCGAAGTCTGTATGTACCTTACAATTTGGAATATATAGCCAATAATCAGGGCTGGGAATTGAGGTGGGGAGTGGGTGCACTTGACGGGATGGAGTCCAGGGAGTGAATTTCGACGGGGGGGGGGGGGGGGGGGGGGATGTTTCACTTCCAGCTGGGAAGGCTCTATTGGAAATTAAACTTATTTCTATATTTTATCCATTCAAAATTCTATGAAAGCAATCCCAGTTCCAGGTTTTATAACAAACAAACAAAGTGTAACAAACAAAGTGTAAAGACGATGTACATAAATTCAGTGTGCATTGTTGAGAGCTTCATTAATTAAAATGCAAGTTTGTGACATCACGATGAACTAGAGTAAGACGGATGACCTATTTTTAATGATAAGGGAGTTAGCTAATGTGATATTGATTTTATACAACAGTTTTATATTTTTTTGATTTTATATGAAAGTTAACATTAAAGTAACTAACATTTTAGTAACACTGTTATCAACAAAAATTCACAGATGAGTCACTGCGCATCTCCTTTCAAACACAGCAGTGTTTAGTTTATGAATAAATCTGTAAAATTAAAATAAATCTAGTTAGTCAATGATTCAATGACCCATTTATAAAAAAAATATAATTTGTTTGTTCCTAAATGATTCAGCCATTTGAATGAATCGACTAAATAATCTTTTTTTTATAAAATATGACACATTTAATAAAGTTGGAAAAATTGCATAACAAAGATAAATAATAATAATAATAGGAAGAAGAAGAAGAAGAAGAAGAAGAAGAAGTCAAATATCACCTCATAATTGGAAGATTAATATCTGTCTTTGATCAGATGTTCCTAATTTTATTTTTTTTATTTTTTTTTTTTTTTAGGAAAATAAATGTAAACATTTTTTTTAAGCCAATTTAAGCATAAAATTTGAGTCCTTAAGAATGTCATGTTACCTTTTAAAAACTAATAGCAAACGTTCTGGCAAAGTGTAAACTATAAAATATAATAAAGTGACAAAGTGATATGACATTCAGCCAAGTATGGTGACCCATATTCAGAATTTGTGCGCTGCATTTAAGCCATCAAAAGTGCACACACACAGCAGTGAACACACACCCAGAGCAGTGGGCAGCCATTTATGCTGCAGCGCCCGGGGAGCAGTTGGATTTTGGCAGTTTTCTCACCAGTGTGTGTACTATCACAGAAAACATTATGTTTGGATTTTAGGTAGCTCTGTTTTAGAACACCTTATCCACCAGATGAACCTGTGCATCTGGTGAAAGACATTCAACAAATCTGTCAATAAATAAATTATTTGTAAGTCACAAATAAAACATGGGGGGGGGGGTTAAATACAAAATTTTAATAATACCTCTCTTCAGCAACATGATTTGTGGTATTATTCATGTTTGGCACCAAAGTTTAAATTGCGTATTCATTGCTCTCTGTGCTGTAAACTGGGATAGGATAAGCTATTTTAACACTGAAAAAAATTACACGTCACATGTCATTGAGGAGATAGTGTCTTACTTGGGTAGTCTTTTGGGTGCAATTTCTCTGACCAGTTCCCGTAGAAGGTGACTCTGTATTTGGCAGTTCCACAGGCACAGCAGTCCACCAGGGGTTTGTCTGTGGTTTCTCCATACAGTGGCTCTAAAGGACAAGGGACAATGGCTGGATTATTACTTTATTATTAAGTGTTTATGTCCAATTTATTGTACTCTCTATCTATCTATCTATCTATCTATCTATTTATCTATATATATATCTATCTGTGTGTGTGAAGAGTTTGGTTCTAAAATGGAATAAATCCATTTTTATTAATCTGAGTAAAAATGTGTTTTCTTTACCAAGAATGTGGCAAGATGAAAACATTGCATCTTTTAGGTAATAATAACATTCAAAATTAAAATCCAGGTTTTGATTTTCAAAGATTTATTATTATTTATTATTTTTATTTTCAAGATGCAATAAATCCATTGAATCAATATGAAAGTTGTTTTTCATATTGAAACTGATGAAAATGCAAAACATATTAAGTTGATCCACATATGACATTCTCTGTACTTGGCCAATACTATTCTTATATACAGGCACTGGACTATAATTAAATGAATCTGTCATCACTTCCAACATGAATTCAATGGGTCATCTTGTTAATGGTACAAATTAATTACAGCGATAAAATAAAATGTCATCATGAACAAGAACATGAACAACATTATCACATTAGTCCACAGAAATTACAAAATGACATTTTGCTTACATTCAACCTACAAAGCGCATTCATCTTTGCCATGTTACATTCATTTAGTTGACTAGTGCTATGTGCTGTATTAACAAAAACATAAATGCCATTAATAAAAACACTAACACTGACTACTGACACTGACACTGCTCTGTGTATTAAATGCATCTGAATAATTTCCATCTGAAAGCACATGATGGAGATTTAATGGAACTATTAATCACAGAACCAGCTTTACTGACGCGATGCACATGGCAATCACATGCAATTTATCATGTAGCCCTTGTCTGTTGATCACAAAGTGCAAAGTAAATGAGGAAAACGATGTCATGTGTATTTATTACTGTCTAGAGTGCATGGAATGGTGGGCTGTGATTGGTTGTTATCGTTTACAGTGTGTTGAACGTTGTGCTTTGATTAGTTGAGCGGATATATCGCATTTTGCACAAAAAGGGAGACTGGGATTTGTCGCGTTCTGAAAAAAAAAAAAATGTCCTAATAAATCTGCGAATATCGCATTTTGTTTAAATAAAAATAAAAAAAACTTTTCAATACCCACCAGATACAATATTGATTGTGGAAACTTTTTTTTTTTTTTTTTTTTCGTTTATCGCGTTTTGGAATCAAACTCTTCAAATGTGTGTGTGTGTGTATATATATATATATATATATATATATATATATATATATATATATATATATATATATATATATATATGTATGTATATATCTTTTTTTTTCTTTTCTGAAATGGATTTCTGTAACAGTCAAGACAAAAATAAAGACAAGCAATGCTCAGATAAGAATGGGTAGCTGTATGAGGAGCCTAATTGGGGGTGAGAAAGAACATTTTCACTAAAATACCATCAAATAGAAGTATGGCTTATAATGTGCCAAACCATCTAGCTGGGAGTAATGAAAGACTTACCTTTCTCACACATCCGCTTCGTGAGTGAGCCTTCATCCTGGAATGAGATGATCTTCCTCTGAACGATACTAGCTCTGCAAAAATAGAGAAATAAGAGAATGAGAACATAAAGGTGAATCATAGGTAAAGAAGAGATGAGATGACATGAGATGAGATGAGAAGAGAGGTTTAACACACCTTTATTAAATAGAATTTTGCTTCAGTATATCATTGCTACTACAAAAAATAATCATTCATAAACTTTTAGTCAAATCTAAAACCAAGACATAGGTAGAACAATCTTTTAAAAATTAAGAACAAGCTGTTCTTCATGAATACAACATAAAATTCTTCCTACACACCACTTTTCTCTGAAAGTTATTAAACCTCCCACCAAACCATTATACCGTATTTTTCGGACTATAAGTCGCACCTGAGTATAAGTCGCATCACTCCAAAAATACGTCATGATGAGGAAAACGTTGCATTTATTTAGAACCAAGCACCAAGAAAAAACAGTAATGTTGTTAACATCCTACATATAAGTCTGGAGGATGTTAACATCCTCCATATAAGTCTGGTTTTCTTTGTTTTGTTTGGTGATTAATTACTTTGTGTTACACTCGCTGACAGAATGCTGCTCTCTGGCGAATTCTCTCATCATAAACAAAGTGCTAATGTGTGTACATTGTAAGATATACATTTCACAGCATAATCAGCTTCAATAATTACAACAGGAGTTGTTGAGAATGCTTGAACTCTGTCAAGACTGAAGTTAATATTCTTTAATAATGCAAATATTATTTGCTCTCTTTATGTCCAATTAAATTGTTATACTAAGTAACTTCCAATGTTTTTATTAAATGTATGTTAAATACAAAGTCAGTTGTATTTAAAATATTATATGACATTACCCATATCTAGTTCATGTTAAAAGATGGGTTTTATGCATAGGCTAGTTACTAGATTTCACTAATATTAGGCTACTTTTCCTGTAGCCCATTATAGATAAACTAACATGATCTATAAAGTTCCAAAATGTATTTATATTTAAGAATCTTCATATTTTATGAGTTAGTTAACAAGTTTGGGAAAAAAGTTATAAAAAAAGAATGAAATTTCAACTGAGGGGGGTGTTTAACTGGTCCGTGCCCAGGTCATCCAGTGAGAGATGAAAGTTGCTGAATAAAAAAAAAAAGAAAACAATGTGTGAAACGCAAAGGTGCCTATTAAAACCTTACATAACAGCTCAACTATAAATATACGTATTTATTTGACAATAAACAGAGTTGTACAATTGATGGTTCCTAAGTAGTAACAAAGGTCCATATCAGAAAGACACAACTCCATTCCTGGAGGGGCCCTGTCCTGAAGAGTTCAACTCTACTGCTAAGGCAAATGTGTTTGATTAGTGATGGAGCTAAACAGAAAACAGAAAACAGAAGCTGCCTGTCACTGGTCTACATAGTGCATGTGACACTGTGTTTATTCTGCAAGTGATGCAATCTAAGATGACAAAACTAGATCACTTCCAGTGCAGTGAACAAAAGTGAGATACAATGGTTGCATGAAAACACATATCCACTGCACAAAAGACCACTTCAAATTTAATAGAGGGATCAAGCAGGAGGCTCAACTTGGGCTCTAAATTACCCCATTAGCATACTAAATAAAGATTATGCAATGCAAAGCACAGTGCAAATTGCACATACAAAATACTATACAATGCATTGAGAAAGTTTTCAGACCGCTTCATTCTTTCCACATTTTATGTTGCAGAGATGTTAAAATGCTTTAAATTATTATTCTTATTTATTTATTTATTTTTGCATCACATTCCCCATAAAGACAAATCCAAGATTTGTGATAAATTTGGAAAAAGATTATAATAATAATGTGTGTATGTGTGTGTGTATGTGTGTGTGTGTGTGTGTGTGTGTGTTTGGTTCCAAGACGCTATGAATCAATTTTGAGTAAATTGAGTAAAAATCTGTTTTCTTTACAGATTTGGATTTTCAAAGACTTATTATGCATTTTTTTTTTCTCGAAATGCAATTAATCCAAGATTCAATGGGTCATCTTGTTTGCTATAAAATTAATTACAGTAATAAAATAAAAATTCATCATGAAAAAGAACATGAACAACAATATAAATTGCATTAATAAAAACAATAACACTGACAAGCTACGCAATATCGCATTCATAATTGAATGTGATTCATCTAATGAATGCGATATTGCATAGCTTGTGAGTGATCTACGGCTCTGTGTATTAAATGTCGCTGAAAGCACGTGATGGAGATTTACCAGTACTATTAATCAAAGAATCGGCTTTACTGACAATATGCGCATGACGATCACATGTGATTTATTGTGCAGTTCCTGTTTGTGGATCACAAAGTACAAAATAGATGAGGAGTCTAGAGTGTGTGGAATGATGCGCTGTGGTTGGTTGAGCGGATATATCACATTCTGCAGAGAAGGGAGAATAGCGTTTGTTGCAGTTTGGAAAGAAAGGGAGAAAACATGACCTAATAACTCAGCAGGTAACGCATTTTACGTAAAACGTGGCTAGCACAGATGCTGTACTGGAAACCAGTACTCTTTCTTGACTTGGCATCTGGACAAAACTGATGGTCATTCTGGATTAGTTTCAGGTGATCATGTGTGGAGATAGGAGAAACTGTCATGGGTTATAGTTGGTGTGCCCTTTATAGCCACCAGAGGGCACGCTTTGTAGTTTTGTTTGTTTCTCTGGACTTCAGTTCCCATCACCCTTTGCTTTGACAATCATGTCTCATTGCATTCAGCTGGGTCTCATTTACCTTGTTAACATCCTCCATATAAGGCTGTTGTTTTTTTTTTGTTTTTTTTTGTTTTTTTTTGGTGATTAATTACTTTGTGTTATGTGTTTTCTTATGCTCTGTTTTGCCCTGATTTACCCTGATTTGGATTTACTCTGTTTTTGTATTTTACAATAAATGCTGCAATTGGATCTGTTCATTTTGGAGTTTTCTATGAGAAAATCAACAAGCCATTTACAGATCCAGCAGCTAGACTGAGACATTGGCTTGTGGACCATGGGCATTTGAATTCTTCATCCTGTTTCAAAGAAGGAGCGGAAAGCTTGTCTTAGGATGTTGATGGATCTTCGGCAACAGGGAATGCAAGTGGGTGGACTGGCACAGACTTTTTGGACATTGGTGGTATGATTGGAACTTTGATTCTGATCTCAGTCTGGTTTTTAATGATTGCTTAGACAATCCCTTGGCTCTTCGGGAGATGAAGGGCCTTATGACTCTCGACTTTTGGAGCTTCATAGATTTCTGTTATTTCTTAGATTTCAGAGTCTGCTCCAGTCTGTGAGTTTTCAGAATCCACTCATGGACTCAATCCAGTTCGGGAGCCTTCCTAGTCCACTCCAGAGCCCACTCCAGTTTGGGAGCCCTCAGAGTTCACTCATGAACTTGTTACAGTTAAGGAACCTTGAGAGGCCACTCAAGAACCTACACCAGTCTGTGAGCCCTCAGAATTCACTTCAAAACCCATTCTAGTCTGAATTCACTTCAGCGGTTATTCCAGTCCAAGAGTCCATTACGGAGTTTGCTTTAGTTCCTCCCGAGGTGGTGGGTGCTGCAGTGGAGCCCCTTGAGGCCGTGGCATCCGCTTCAGCTCCCCTCTGGGCGGTGCAGTCCATTCCGGAATTTTCAATTTGTCTTGTCATGGCCAAGGAGACGGTGGTGGAATTGTCTGTCTGTCCCGTTACAGCCATCAAGGCTATTACTAACTTTTCTGTGCTCTTCTAAGCAGTACTACCTGAGCTGCTAGGAGGTTCAATGGCCCTGTCAGTTCCATTGTTCAACCAGAGCCTCGCTGATCTGTCCTTCTGGCCCCACCCTGGCCTCCTGCTCTGCCGGCTCCTCCTGCCTTGCTGGCTCTGCCCTGGCCCTTGAGCCTACTTCTATTTCTGGGCCTCTACATGGACCTGGCCTGCCATCGATCCGCCTCTGTTCCACATCCCTCCTGGATTTCATTGACTTTTCGTGGAGTGTCTGGTATCTGCTCCGTTGAGGGTGGGGGATAATGTCACAGGGTCTAGTTGCTATGCCCTTTATAACCACCAGAGGGCACACTAGTTGCTATGCATCAGCATACCACAGTTATGCTGATGATACCCAGATTTACCTAGCCTTATCTCCAAATGACTACAGCCCCATTGACTCCCTCTGCCAATGCATTGATGAAATTACTAGTTGGATGTGCCAGAACTATCTTCAGTTAAATAAGGAAAAAACTGAAGTCATTGCATTTGGAAACAAAGATGAAGTGTTCAAGGTGAATGCATACCTTGACTCTAGGGGTCACACAACTAAAAATCAAGTCAGGAATCTTGGTGTGATTCTGGAGACAGACCTTAGTTTCAGTAGTCATGTCAAAGCAGTAACTAAATCAGCATACTATAATTTAAAAAACATTGCAAGAATTAGATGTTTTGTTTCCAGCCAAGACTTGGAGAAACTTGTTCATGCCTTTATCACCAGCAGGGTGGACTATTGTAATGGGCTCCTCACTGGCCTTCCCAAAAAGACCATTAGACAGCTGCAGCTCATCCAGAACGCTGCTGCCAGGATTTTGACTAGAACCAGAAAATCTGAGCATATCACACCAGTCCTCAGGTCCTTACACTGGCTTCCAGTTACATTTAGGATTGATTTTAAAGTACTTTTACTCGTATATAAGTCACTAAATGACCTAGGACCGAAATATATTGCAGATATGTTCACTGAATATAAACCTAACAGACCACTCAGATCACTAGGATCAAGTCAGTTAGAAATACCAAGGGTTCACACAAAACAAGGGGAGTCTGCCTTTAGTTACTATGCTGCCCGCAGTTGGAATCAGCTTCCAGAAGAGATCAGATGTGCTAAAACACTAGTCACATTTAAATCTAGACTTAAAACTCATCTGTTTAGCTGTGCATTTATTGAATGAGCACTGTGCGATGTCCGAACAGATTGCACTATACTTTCACTGTTTTATTTTTTATTTTTTTCTTATCATTTTCTAACTTTTTCTAAATGTTTTAATCATTTTAAAAGTTTTAAAATTGCTTGTTTTAATTTTGTTATTTTTTGTTATTTTACTTTCTTTTATGTAAAGCACTTTGAATTACCATTGTGTACGAAATGTGCTATATAAATAAACTTGCCTTGCCTTGCCCAGTTGTTTAGTTTCTCTGGACTTCAGTTCCCATCACCCTTTGCTTTGACAATCATGTCTCCTTTCATTCAGCTGGGTCTCATTTACCTTGTTAACATTCTCCATATATGCGTGGTTTTATATGTCTTGTTTGCTGGTTGATTACTTTCTGTTATGTGTTTTCAGATCATCTGTTTTGCCCTGATTTGGATTTAATGTTTTTGGGTATATTTTACGATAAGTGCTGCACTTGCTTGTTTTGGAGTTCCATGACCGAAACTTCCAGAAGGTCAAACGTCACTGCAACACTCCACTGATTTGGGCTTCAAGGCAAAAAAAAAAATGTCATATAAGCTAAAAACTTCAATACTCCAATTTTAATTTAATATAATCTTTAAAGAGCTGATGAACCGAGGCATTCAAGCATTGTTTTTTTTTTTTTTTTTAGTTTCATTTAATTAAGTCATGCTATGGTTGGCCATGACCCCAGTTACTTCTCCTTTACCCACATTATCTTTGATGTGAGGAGCAAACTGACAGCTCTTCTTTTTACGGCTTTATTCCCTTTGTTTATTTTGATAACTTTTGAGGCAGACAACAGCGAGTTGAGGCGCAAATATCACTCCAGATTTGCCCTTCCACGGACAGTGTTCAAATTAAAAAGTCCACTGATTCACAGAATATTCACCATCAAGGATGTTAATTCTAAAGGACTGTGGGTGACAAACACAGGTCAACAGACCATGCATGGAATAAAAGAGACACAGAAAGACTCTAAAACATTCAAACCCACCCAACTCCCCCTTTTCATGTTAAGGTACTGATGGTACCACTCTAATTGTCCATGCTCTAATTCAATCTCACCCCAATTTCACATAGCTGAAGTAGAGCGGCTTTGGCAGAAAGCATCCTCACTTTCCAGGGCCGGCCAGGCAATCATCCGCGGTAATGGTTATTTAACATCCAATTTAAATTCTATCAATGAGATGTTATTAAGGGCAGACTCACTTTCCTGCTTTTACACAGCTGATGCTAATCGCCTCTCTCCCAATGTGTGTGAGTAAGAGAGATCTTCTCAGGCCAGTGCTCAAGGCTATATAATGCAAATTTGAGGGCCTGCATCAACCCAGAAAACCACCGGCAGAGAGATTTGTGCCACTGAAATACAGTATGCAGGTTACATTTATATATACACATTAGGGACCTGGATACCAAACAACGGTGCCATATAATTATACTGTAATTATATAACCTTTTGACTAATAAACTGGATTATTTGGATTGGCTTTTAGCAAAATTGCTTGAAGCGCAAGGTTTATAATGAGCCTTCACTGGCCCAAAAAGATCTATATTTCATTTAGTGCTTCGCTTTGCTCTTACTTCAGACATGCATAACAGTGTTTGAAAACAGCTTGAATAGAAATTGTTTTTATTTATTTATGTTTTTAGTTTTTTGTTTTTTTCACCAGTCCGAGCTTAATAAGGGCATTAGCCGATTTTACACACGATTTTATAAACTCTTTAACATAATCTTTTTATTGTATGTAGTACCCACAGGAAAGATAAATTCTTATTGCCTGCAACTGATATTAAATGGAAATCAATTAAAGAAATTTGCTGACTGTTAAGTTTCTGTGGCCCGTTTCAATAGGGAGTTTAAACCAACTCTTGAGTTTAAACTTGAACTCTGAGTTGACTTACCCTGAGATGGGAAACTCTGAGTTTTCGGTTACAGAACAGCTGAAATTAGTTAGTTTAATTAACTCTAAATTGACTAAATTTTACTCTGATATTACGATTCACCATGGCAACAGCTCCCGCCAAAAAGCCGTCTGCATACTTCAGACTCAATGCAAATGTAATTGTTATCAGTGTTATAATATCACAGGTGAAAACTGGAAGAACATTAGATTAATGAACTAATAGCTAATAATTTTTATGGCATCTCATGGGCTCTAGATACTATTTACAGAAAAAAATGTACAGTGAAAATCGACATATATTCAATTTACCATGTAAAAGAAGCAGTTCTTTGCAACAGGCTAAGTGTAAATAATAATTAGATGCTAGTTATACTTTATACTGGCAGATACATGGCCCATTTGCAACTCAGTATTGTTATACATTAACATGATGCAATAATAACAGATTGTAAATTATTATATTTATTACAATTATAAATAGTTGTATCATTATTAAAAACTCGCAATTTATTCCCACTTTTAAAACATATTGTTAATTTGTATTGAAGCCGGACTCTAACCCAATCAATCGCGTTACAAGCTAGTTTTCCGTGCCCAAAACATTACTGCCTACACCATTGAAGCCGTTATTCACATGTGTCTCACTTAACCTTATGTGTCAATGGAGGGTGGAGCTACAGTAGATTTGCACTTAGTAATAGACACTCAGAATAATCTTGTTTTTCCATTTGCATTAAGATTATTTTTGTTACCACACTTACTACACATATCATCTGACTAAAGTAAAATGCACATAATTTAGATCCCCCCAGGAAACAAGAATAAGTATCTTAAACATTTTTTATCATATAGAAAATCAATCTTTATTTTATTAATTTTCTAAATATATATAAATTTGTACATGGGGGAAAAAAGGAAGAAAAAAACACTTAGTAAGAAGAGCATTTTACCAGCGTGGATCAATTAAGTGTTTAAAAAGGAAAAGAAAATCTGGGTTTATCGAAAAAACCTGCTCCTGACCAGGTTAGGTTCATAGAGTAAGTTACCATGGTGACTGACTCTGAGTATAAGTTACCTCTCTTTCAGAAATGGGCTTGACTTACCCTGTTTTTTCGGGTTTGACAAACCTCCCATTCTGAAACAGAAAACCTAGAGTTTCCCTTATTTCAGGGTTAACATACTCAGAGTTTTCACTTAATCTCCTTTCTGAAATGGGCCCGTTATTTTCTGTTCTGTTGTGTTTTGGTTTTTCACCAGCTCCACTTCCAATAAAGAAGCTAACATTGTCCCAGAACCCCGAGTGTGAGAATGCATCTGACCAGGTGTGTGAGCCAGCTACACCATGTATCGCCATGAAAATATTTGGGAAGGATCCCCTGTCTCCGCCTCGGAGACCCAGACTCTACCTTGGCCCTCTGACCCATTGGCACCACCTTGGCTCATTGCTCCCTCTTCTCCACCGTGGCCCATCATCCCACTGGCTCCATTGGGCTCTCTTGTCCGTCCAGCTCCGCCTTTGTCTGTTGTCGACCATCATTTGCCTCGATTCCACTCCTTTGGCTTCGGTTTGTCACTCCATCCCTCTGGCTCTGTCTGACTTCTCCTTCCCTCCAACTCCTCCTTGGCCCTCTGTCGCTCTGGATCCACTGTCATCCACCCCGCCTCCCCCTCGGTCGGCTGAGGTGCCAGCTCTCCCAGCTCCCCTCTCTGTCTCCATTCTAGGCTCCTCTCCCATCTGCTCTGTCTCCAACAGTCATTTGTTTCTATGGTTTCTATTTATCAATTAGCTCCACAAACCTGTTCTGTTTCTTCTTAAAGGGGTCATATTATGCTTTTTTTAAAGATCATCATTTTGTGTATTAGGTGTAATATGTTGACATGCTTTAAAGCTGCGGTAGGTAACTTTTGACGCTCTAGCATTTAATAAACAGAACTGCTTGCGTCTTGCGGAAGAACATCGTAGCCGGAACTACTTCTCTCTGTTTATGTCTATGAAGAATCACAAAGGTACTGGGTTACTCCGCCACGGTACCCCCGAAGCAATCTAAAATAGTCAGAATATAAACACTTATTATAGGTGCACCCTAGTGATTCAGGACAAACTAAAAACACGGTTTGGAAAATGGATTCATGGTGTACTCGCTTATTATATAAATTTTTCTACATTTTGAACACAAACAAAGTTACGGACCGCAACTCTGATTGGTTGTTTCTTACCGGGAGCAGATGAATTTCTGCAGATGGCAATAGGACCACTGGGAGGTGCCAGACGAGCTTGATTTTTTCACAGATTATCTGTCTCATATTCTACTGTAAGGACATAATGACAGGTTTAACAAATATGTAAAAAATATATTTTTACAAAAGTTACCTACTGCAGCTTTAATGTTAAAAAAAAACATTATTTTTAAAATACTGTACATTATTCTAGGTCCTCTATAAAACTCTCTCAAAACTCTCTCAAACTCGTTATTTTCTACAAAGTCTTTTTTTCCGACAAGTGCAGTCTGCACTGATTGGCCTGCTGACCCAGTACATTATGACTGGCCGAACACCACAAGCACTCGTCAGAAATGTAACACCCCTTTCCATAATCAAGAGCTTCATCATTCAAAATAAATGTAAACACAGTTAATAATGTCCTTAGCTTTAACATCAGTTCAAACCCAAAAGGGGAACAGAGTTGCGTGACAGACACACTGATAAAGCTTACATGTGTTTGCAGTACACAAGCCATGGTTAAAACATCTGACTCCACTGTGATGTGACCGTCTCTCTCTCTCACACACACACACGCGTGCGCATGCACACACACACAAACAAACACACAGCGCAAAACTCTCCATTTGACCAGTCAATAGCAAATACTTAAACTAATAACAAAACATACTTAAAGTTATATTATAGTCTTTGCAACTTCAGTGTTCTTAATTATGTACAATCAGCTTGTAACACTTCAAAGAGAAAGAAAAACTTGAAATCACATCATATGACCCTTTTAATTGTCCTGTTCTAGTATTTAAAGTCTGTCTGTTCCTTAGTTCATCATCTGTTATTATTTGGATTTACATTGCTGAGCCTTTGAAACTGTTTGTTTATGGACTTGTAGATTGTCTCCTGGACTTATTTTGACATTTACTCCTTCACCGTGCGCTATTACTCAGCCAATACCTAACACTAACATATCTTGATCTACTCTAATCTGATTACAGCAGACAAATGCTAACTCCAGGTTTAAATGATGACCCAAAAATCATTATACTAGGTGTAATTGAGTTTCTTCTAAAATACTATCAAAATATTTGTAATATTGTTATTAATTTATTTCTAATCTGGATGCGTGCATACAAACTGTACTGAATCGGATTAAAATGGTAGTCTGGGGTACAGTCAGTGTAAACTCTGGTATGGTCCGCTGCATATATTATTGTAAATCATTGACTGATATTGATGACATATGATTTGGTTAAACTGTGTGTTTACCTGGTACTACACCCTATGTTATGGGCACTATAACATAGGGTGTGAAATGTGTTGGGAAACCAGTATGTGTTAAACATGGAAACCAGTATGTGTGTTTGTGTGTGCATTCTTACTTTCCTAACAAGCAGGGCTGATGTGCTGCATGCAGAGAGATAATTGTATACCTAATTTTGCTCGCCTCCAGCAGAAATTGAGTCCTGAATTCTTTGGAACATTTGCAGTGCATTTGTGGCAGATAAACGCAAATGCCTTTCTGTGATGATGTTTTGAAAATAAAACCAAAGGCCGAACTGATTTGATACAAAACTCTATTTATATTTGTAATATTTTTGCATCACTGATGATTTGATGAATGAACAAACAAACGAAGGAATGAAGGAAATACAAGCATTGATAATCATACACAATAAGACCAGGGGCCAGTTTTTCCAAAGGTAATCTGATCAGATTTTGTCCAACAGATAGGCTCAAATCTTTAAAATGGTTTGTAAAAAAAAAAAAAAAGATTCTGAATTTGTATCAGGTCACAAAATCCAATTTTGGGTTTGATCTGGAATAAATCCTTGTTTGAACATTTTAGTAAGATTGGGATACTTTTGATCCAAATAAACTGGATTATTTTGATCCCAGCAGTAGGGTGAATTACAGGAACAAAAATGTAATAAAAGTTGAAAACCTAAAAAAATAAAATACAATTGTAATATGTTGTATATCCCCAAACAGTTGTGTTTATATGAAAATCATACGGATGAGGTGATATACTGTACAACACGATTTTACAACCTGCCAATTTCCGAAGCAATCGCACAAAGTTGATAGGCGCGTTCGACTTGAAGCAGCGCTGCACAGAAAGATCACTGTATGACATTAAAGTACGTACCGTGAGAGCGATAAGAGAGCACACAGATCCAATGCATTCGAATCACTCTCATGGTACTTTAATGTCATACAAGTGATCATTCTGTCCAGTGCTGCTTCAAGTCGAACGCACCTAATATAACTGCTCCCCCTCTCTCATAACTGCATATAAAACATTGATACAAGCCGTGAAAGTTTCCAACACATACAGGTTCTTTTTCAGCAACAGGAAACCAGGATGTCTGGTCACCCTAGTGTGTGTGTGTGTGTGTGTGTGTGTGTGTGTTCTTGTATATGGTTTATGGGAACAGAAATATCTATAATGACAATTATAACGTATTACAATGTAAACATGGTTTATGAGGACACTTCCTGTGCCCTGGAAAACCAAATGGCTTAAAAAAATACTAAACGGTGTTTAATTGAAAATTTAAACATGCATTTTTCCGTGATGGATAGAGGTAGTGTATGGGGATAGAATATACAGTTTGTACAGTATAGAAAACCGATACGTCTATAGAGAGTCCCCGTAAACTACATATGTGTGTGTGTGTGTGTGTTTGTGTGTGTGAGAGAGAGAGCGAGAGAGAGAATTAAAAAGCAGGGTACATGCTGCTAGAAACCTCATACAGCACTCGCTTTTCCTGTCAGAGTTCAGCGAGGTTATCCTCCTGGTCAATAGTCCACATTCACCGTGGCGTTGCCGTCTTCATCTTTCTTCTTCTGTGGTTTTCCTAGTTTGTGTTTGGTCAACTTCAGATAGATCAACAAATCTGCTCGCTCGACCACACACGTCATGAATTCAAACTGATAGCTCAAAAACTTTTTAGACATGTTTAAAAATGATCGAGAGGTCGGGAAGTACTCGTAAGATACTCTGCTCGGCTCGTAATTCCTCACACATGATACAAGCTGTGACCATACGAGCATACACATTTTCCACACGATTGAAAAAAAAATTGAACTCGTATGACAGCAAAGATCGCACCGTGTACGCCCGCCTTAATCCAGATTTGGAAATCTGGAAAAAAAAGGTGTGTATTTGGATAAGGGTGATACAATCCAATTTCTATGAAAACTGGCACAAAAGTAAGGATTCTGGGTAGAAAAACAGGATTTCCAAATCCAGACCATTCTGATCCAGATTAAACTTTTTTAACCAGCCCAGGGATTCATGTTGATTGATTTCATGGTTTCAACGGTAAGAAATACAGCTTAGCAGCTTGTCAACAGCCATGAATCAAGAATTCCAGGGAGACATATGTCATAAACAGGTAACTATTTACCCACCGGCACTGCAAGTTGCATGAAGAAACAATTTGACACACCACAGAAGGTTTCTTGTTCTCTTTAAATTTTGCATTGTCAAATTATTATTTTTTTTTTAGTCTTTTGCTTTTACTTGTAAGACTGCTAGGAGTAAATAGGAGAAAGAAAAAGTTTTGATTTCATGGAGCATTTCTGCTCTCAGCATCCCCTCTAGAATTCACTTACAGCAAAGCTCTGAGTACAGCAACCTCGCCATGCATCTCTACTCATTACCCACACTCCAGCTCTTCTACCCTACTCCCCACCTCTCTGTATCCTTTCTGCCTCAAGTGTGCCCTCTTGATTGCTCATGCTGGTTTGATGCTTCCATGTCTTACATTTTTTGATATTGCACTTTTTTTCATGTCCTCTGCACTCCACTTGTATTATCTTGTACTGCATTTTTTTTTATTTGCCAACCACTGAAACACACACTTTTATTTTTTTTTTTCATAGTTTATATCCAGAGGATGAACTCTTGAGCTGAAACTCAGTCTCAAGCTCTTCCTTTACATACATCAAGTCTTATAAGTTATGATACAACTTATTTTTACAATAGTATCCAATCTGAAAAACAATCATGGAACAAGAATAATCTCTCCGTGTTCTGACAACTTCCTGCCTTCATACCTGCACCCTCTCATTAACGTCCACCGATGATTTGCACTGTCTAATTTTATATGGATTGACTAAAAGTGTCCATGCAGTCTAAGACTGATTACGAAACCAATTCTACTGATTCAGAGTAAATAAAAGGAAGATAAAATTAGATTTCCCTTTATGGATTTTACCAATATTGTGGAAAATCGCACAACACGTTTTAGGTGATTTTGTATCTTTTTGCATTGTATGGCTATGATTGGCTGCTCATGCAAACTACACTGAACAAAATTATAAATGCAACACTTTTGTTTTTCCCCCTTTTATTGGGGGGGGGGGGGGGTGCAACACATCTCCTTCACATAGAGATGTTGATTGTGGCCTGTGTAATGTTGGTCCACTCCTCTTCAATGGCTGTACGAAGTTGCTGGATATTGGCCGGAACCGGAACACGCTGTCGTATACGAGCATCCCAAACATGCTCAGTGGGTGACATGTCCAGTGAGTATGCTTGCCATGCAAGAACTGGAATGTTTTTAGCTTCCAGGAATTGTGTACACATCCTTGCAACATGGGGTAATGCATTATCATGCTGCAACATGAGGTGATGGTCCTGGATGAATGGCACAACAATGGTTCTCAAGATCTCGTCATGGTTTCTCTGTGCATTCAAAATGGCATCAATAAAATGCACCTGTGTTTGCTGTCCATAACATACACCTACCAGTGATGCGCGGGTTGATCCAAAATGAGCGGGTGCCTGCGGTCACCCGTGGTTACCCATGGTTACGAGTCATCCAAAAATATTTTTTACGATATTCGGGACGCGGTCGGTCGGGTCGTTTGAAATAAAGATGCCAATTAAACCTTTATATAGTACTAGACACAATTTTTAAATGCATAGGCCTAAACTTTATTGGCTGAATAACTGGGGCGAATATAGTGACCACCTGTCCCGCTTTTTTTCTTTTTTTTACCCTCACCTCACGCAAATTGAGCATCTGTCCCGCTTTTTCATTCGACCCTGCCTAATAAATGCATGGAAATGTCCATAGGCGTACTGTTAACTTATGTCCAATAGTTCAGAGGAGAGCAATAAAAGGGTTAGTCGATAGGCTGAGTCGTACGTCAATCTAACTGTTGACTGGTGCACGAAAGCCTCCTCAACATTAGTCAACAATCTCAAATTGGAGATCGCGCATGCTGATTGGTCAGGTTAAGCAGCCGTGGCCACAAAAAAGAGAAGATTGCACTTTTAATAGCGAATAGACCGCAACTTACTCTTGGTTAAGGCAAGGCAAGGCAAGTTTATTTATATAGCACATTTCATACACAATGGTAATTCAAAGTGCTTTGCAAAGAAGAAAGTAAAATAATAATGAAGAAAAATAATAACAAGAATAAAACATGCAATTTTAAAGCTTGAAAAATTATTTTAAAAATTACTTATTTAAAATGAAATTAAACCAGTTAGAAAATTATTTTACATTAAAAAATGAACAGTGAAAATATAGTGCAATCAGTTTGGACATTGCACAGTGCACAGCTAAACAGGTGAGTTTTAAGTCTAGATTTAAATGTGACTAGTGTTTTAGCACATCTGATCTCTTCTGGAAGCTGATTCCAACTGCGGGCGGCATAGTAACTAAAGGTGGACTCCCCTTGTTTTGTGTGAACCCTTGGTATTTCTAACTGACTCGATCCTAGTGATCTGAGTGATCTGTTAGGCTTATATTCAGTGAGCATATCTGCAATATATTTCGGTCCAAGGTCATTTACTGACTTATATACAAGTAAAAGTACTTTCAAATCAATCCTAAATGTAACTGGAAGCCAGTTTAAGGACCTGATGATTGGTGTCATATGTTCAGATTTTCTGGTTCTTGTCAAAATCCTGGCAGCAGCGTTCTGGATGAGCTGCAGCTGTTCAATTGTCTTTTTGGGAAGGCCGGTGAGGAACCCACAATAGTTCACCCTGCTGGTGATAAAGGCATAAACAAGTTTCTCCAAGTCTTGGCTGGAAACAAAACATATAATTCTTGCAATGTTTTTTAAATGATAGTATGCTGATTTAGTTACTGCTTTGACATGACTACTGAAACTAAGGTCTGTCTCCATAATCACACCAAGATTCATGACTTCATGACTAGAGTCAAGGTATGCATTCACCTTGAAAACTTTGTTTCCAAATTCAGTTTTTCCCTTGTTTAATTGAAGAAAGTTCTGGCACATCCAACTATTAATTTCATCAATGCATTGGCAGAACGAGTCAATGGGTCTGTAGTCATTTAGAGATAAGGCTAGGTAAATCTGGGTATCATCAGCATAGCTGTGATAGGCAATTTGGTTCTTTCTCATTATTTGACTTAGTGGGAGCATATACAGGCTAAACAAGAGTGGTGCAAGAATTGTTGTTCACAAATATTTTAGTTAAATTAACTTTTTTCATTTGGTAAATCTGACATTTACATTTTACAGTATATTACTGTTTTTCCTTGACTTAACGGCAACAAACTGTAGAAAAACACTTATTTTTGCAGGCAGCAGGGGTGCAAGTAAATAACTGTTTTTCTACAGTTTGTTTCCTGTAAATTAATTACAGTTTATTACTGTTCAATTATGTTCCATGCTGTTTTTTCTTTAAAAAACATACACATTCATACACATTCATATTGCTCTACTGACTGCAGTTACAAGTTTGCCCCAGTAAATTTTCCAGATTCGGAAATAGCTAAGAAAAAAGCTGTAGAAACTTTGGGTGATATTTTGGGTCAGGTAGTGTCTTAATCTTTTAGTCGGTGGATTTAAAAAGAAATATAGGCAATATATTAGAAAGCTTGACATGTCTACTTTTAAATGAAAATATTCAAACTAAAATAAATATGCTACTCTCTGATTATGTACGAGTTGCGGGCAGGTTATTTGAAAACATTGGTAGGGTATGGGTTGTTTATACGCTGACCCGCACATCACTGACGCTTGCCCATACTATAACCCCACCAACACCATGGGCCACTCGATCCATAATGTTGACATCAGCAAACTGCTCACCCACACGATGCCATACACGCTGTCTGCCGTCTGCCCTGTAGAGTGAAAACCAGGATTCAGCTGTGAAGAGAACACCTCTCCAAAGTGCCAGACACCATCGAATGTGAGCATTTGCCCACTCAATTCAGTTACAACGACAAACTGCAGTCAGGTCAAGACCCCGATGAGGACGACGAGAATGCAGATGAACTTCCATGAGATGGTTTCTGAAAGTTTGTGCAGAAATTCTTTGGTTATTCAAACTGATTTTCGCAGCAGCTGTCTGGGTGGCTGGTCTCAGATGATCTTGGAGGTGAAGATGCTGGATGTGCAGGTCCTGGGCTGGTGTGGTTACACGTGGTTTGCGAATGTGAGGCCGGTTGGATGTACTGCCAAATTCTATGAAATGCCTTTGGAGATGGCTTATTGTAGAGAAATGAACATTCAATTCATGGGCAACAGCTCTGGTAGACATTCCTGTAATCAGCATGCCAATTGCACGCTCCCTCAAAAAATGGGGGCAAAAACAAAAGTGTTGCGTTTATGTTGTTGTTCAGTGTTATTTCCCAGTGGAGTTTAGTAAAGTATCTATCTATCTATCTATCTATCTATCTATCTGTCTATCTAGAAAGACATAGATTAACAAAACTGTCAACTGTCTGGCTACCAACAATGCCTTATTTTGTGTTTAACAGAATAAAGAAAAGCTACACACTGTTTTGCTGCTGGTATCTTTATAGAAAATACACGAATTACAGTTATATAATTTTTTCATAGCAATTAGTACCGTGAAGACATGGTGTCACTCAATTAGAACATTGCACATGACATACGATTGAGACTGTCTTTATATACAGCACACATGTATTTTTTTATTTATTTTATTACTTTCTATAAATGTTTAGGTTTGTCATCTTATTTCACATTTCTCAACCCTGGTCTTGGAGGACCCCCAATACTGCACATTTTGAATGTGAGACCCACATGTATCATATACTGTGGTATATTCTAATGAGCTGATGAGTTAAATCCGATGTGTTTAATCAGGAAGTGTGGCAGTGTGGGTTCCTCCAAGATGAGGGTTGAGAAACATTGATCTAGTGTACCAAGTGATCAACAATTTGGAAATTGTTTTAAGAGAAAGAATTTGTTCTATTACCATGATGACTGTAGATCCATGTGTTTCCCCTAAAATTCCACCCTGGGTAGAATTATAAGGTGAGGATAGTTATGACACTTACTTCAACAGTACACAGCCAATGCCTGATGGGGGTGCCGTCCAGAACACCTGTATCCTGGTCCTCCTTCGTGGGGTGCTTTCTGTCACTGCTGGAGGGCAGTTTGTCATAAACTGTGCGTCTTCCTCATCGATTATCTACAGAGTGCGCAGATCCATATTTGTCAGTACAAGTGTCCGATTAAAATATTGCAGCATTCTTGTTACCTTCTCTTCATATAAGACACGTAAAATGTAAAATGTAAAATGATAAAACATAAAACTTTGTAATAATAATACTGAAGATTATCACCCTTTTTTATCTGCCAAAATGAGTGTGTTTTTATGTGTGCAGTGAGCTATCACCTGTAGTCTTAAGAGGTCAGTGGCAATACCCACAATTCCCCTTCAGACATCCTCCATCCAATAACCCAAACAGCAATAACAAAGGTGATGGATTTGATTTGATGTGACAGAGAGAGCTACACATGGTGTACTTAATCTACAGCAAAACCCTGTCGGTGTCAGCTCTTACCCTACAATAAAACTTTTTTTTTTTTTTTAAACAAAGTACCTTATTTTAAATATTTCATAACTCTTCAGTTTTGTTTTGTTCCTGAATGAATCTATATTAATATCATTATTATTATTTTTTATATTTATTATTATTTTAATTTATTTTTTGTTGTGAATCAGTTAAATAGTTCAAAGTCTAATTAATACGTACGACCAATGATATTTTGAAAAATAATCAGTGTATTAATGATTCACTAAATATAGAGTCATATGGTATTTTAAAGTGTCCTAATATTGTGTTGGAGTCCCCTACAACAGGTTTAAATGCATCTCAGGTCAAAAAAAAAAAAACATTGTCATTTTCTCAGAATATACATTTAATCATCTGCCAATGATTAGGAAACTATTAGTTCCAAGCAAGTTCGGAACAAACCCCTCGCTTCCACAAGCCTACTCTGCTCTGATTGGTCAGCTGACCAAGCCTGTTGTGATTGACACAGAGAGGAGTCATTGAGACAGTTAGCAAGTGCAACCAATGACAAAGCACCTTTACATAAAACAATAATATAGTGCTCCAATCCGTTCTTATAATAACGACATAAAATACAAAAACACTTTGTGCCCACAGCTAAAGTTTGGCTGCTAAACTGGTGGATACGTTAGCCGAGCACTCAACGTGACTAACTGATGAAACAATACAGTTTGTAAACCAAAATATGTCTACTGTAATGTTTGAAGAATGACAGACAAGATGCTCTGTCTTAACCTTTAATCAGAACACAGAACAGCTGTATCACAGGTGCAGCAGCCTAACTAACTCACTTGTCTCATTAACCCTATAACTGCTGGTGCAGCAAAATAAACAGCTCTTTCACAGTGATTATAAAGTCTATGTTCTACACTACATCCTTTAGTATTAAACAAAGTAATAAGAACAACATTTTTTGAGCACTCAATTGGAAATGTACACAATGTATCAATCATACTTACAGGTTGTGATTCGGAGAGCTTGTTAGTCCAAATTAAGAAAGAAGATTAGAAGCCAATGAAGATAAAAGCCAATATTACAGAAGCAGTTCTTGGTGACATGCATACAACAAATTGTAATCCACACAGCATTCCCTTTCGATACTTCACTCATAATGCGTATTGGGGAAAAGCTTATTTTTTCCACGATACTGAAGCCTTTTTTCAATAACGCAGTGCAACTGTTTAGTTTAATATGTTAAACTTTTTAGACCAATAACAACTCTGGGTAGCTGCACGAGCCTGTGGCGATGCAGTGTGCCAAAGCTCGCCAAAATGGGCAGGGCGAATAACTATATAACCAGGCAAATCGCCAGAGGAAATCAGATCTTATTTCTTCAGCAACAACTTCACTTTGCTGGATTCCTACTGAACGCCTTCGCCTGGAACAAGCTCTCGCTGTCGAATAGGCACCGCAGCGGACCAGCTGAGATTGCCGCTCGCCTGCAGTGCTGGCACTCTGGCGGACAGCCGCTCTCTAGCACTGGCTAGGAAAAGACGGCGGGGTAGAGGGGCTCACCGCCCGGATTTGGGTGAGCTCACGCCTGCCCAGCACCCACATGCCTCACCCTCTCCTATAATAGATTTGTCCCTTGTCCTCTCCTCATGCCCAGAGCAGCGCCCCTCCACTGAATGGAGCGACTTCGTATCGAAACAGAGGATTGGGCCGGTGATTCTGACCCCACCCACATGCCGTCACTTGAGCCCATCGACACTAGAGCTGGGATAGATGCCGAGCTTTTCCGCATCCTCTCCAAAGCCATTGAGGAACTCAACTTAGAGTGGTCTCCCCCCCACCAGTGCCCATCCCCGTTCTTCCCTGTTCACGATGAGCTGATCAAGTCTTGGTGTGCCCCCTACTCAGCCCGCTTACGCACTACCTCCTCTGCAGCTCTCACTTCAGTGGATGGCTCTCAGGAAAAGGGCTATGAGCAAATGCCACCCCTGAACGAGGCCATGGCTGCTCAACTCTGACTCAACACTTCCTGCCCAAATGCTCCAGCTTTGCATCGAGTCACCCCAGGACTTCTTCCTCCCAGGCGGCACCCCCTAAGGAGCAGCATAAGCAAGCTCTCCCCGCTAAGCACGCTAATCCGCTTAGAAATCAGGGCCCCCTGTCAAGGATTTTGCTTGACCCGACCCCCTCAAAATCCTCCTGATCATTGGGGAAGAAAGAGGAAGGGGCAAAGTCCCACCGCGGCCGGACCACCCCAAAGGCTTTCTCGCCTGCTTGCTCTGGGACCTGGGCCCACTGTAGTTGTGCCCACACAAAGCGCCATTATTATGGCAAACACAATAAATATTTCACATTTTCAAAAGAGAGCGTTTTTTTTTTTTTCTGTTCCACACTCATCAGTGTTCAGGCCCCTTATCAACTATATCTGGCCTGCCATCCGACGCTATACCCGGAGTGTCCAAGTGGGTTTTGGGGATAATAAAACACGGCTACTCACTGCATTTCACCCAAAGACCCCCGGGTTTCTGTGGGGTGACTCCCACTTTGGAAGAATCGGTCGACGCTCAGGCCCTCCGCAGCGAAGTGATGACTCTGCTAAGTAAGGGAGCCATAGAAATAGTTCCTCCCTCAGAAAGCAGATCAGAGTTCTATAGCCGTTATTTCCTTGTCCCCAAAAAAGATGGCGGTCAAAGACCAATCTTAGACCTCAGACTCCTGAACCTCTCTCTCATGAGACGGAAGTTCAGGATGTTGAAATTGAAACAGATCCTCACACAGATTTGCCCCGAGGACTGGTTCTTCGCACAAAGTGCATGAATGAGGTCTATTCATTCTAGCCTAGTCGCGAACCGAGCTAGACAATCACAGATCTGTGCTCCTGAGCCACTTAGAGTGCCTAGGACTCAATTTTGCCAAGAGCTCACTGCTCCCCAGCTAATGTATCACGTTCCTGGGAGCAGTCTTCGACCCAGTCCATATTAGGGATGTCATATCACCAGAGCGCGCTCCGGTAATTCAGAAGCTAGCAGCTTCCACCAGGAACAAGTTTTGGTTCCCTCTGAAGTTCTTTCAGAGGATGCTAGGGCTGATGGCTTCTGCCTCCCCTGTTTTACAGCTCGGCCTCCAACAAATGCGGTCCCTGCAATATTGGCTGAAACTCAGCCGCTTACGCATCAGGGTCAACCAGGCCTGTCTGGCAGCCCTGGAACCCTAGATTAACCCTGCTTGGTTCAGTCATGGAGTACTCCTGCAGGTGGTTTCCAGAAGGACAGTGCTCTCAACAGATGTGTCCAACCTGGGTTGGGGAGCTTTGTGTGAGGGTAGACCAGCCTTCGGCTAGTGGTCACATGAGGAGAGCCATCTCCATATCAACTGCCTCGAGATGCAGTGGAAAGAGCCATTCAATCCTTTCAGGCAATCCTAAAGGGGCGCCACGTACTAGTCCAATTGGACGGCATGACAGTGGTATTCTACATAAACACCAAGGCAGCCTTTCGACTGGCAAAGTGCTTCTTGGGATGGGCATTAACCAGGCTGCGATCACTCGAGGCGATGCATATACCTGGCCAGACAAATCTGGGAGCAGAAATGCTATCTCGGATCAATGTCCGATTGAACGAGTGGATGCTTCATCCCAAGACGGTTCTCAAAATCTGGGAAATCATCGGGAAGGCAGAGGTCGACCTTTTTGCCTCAGAAAGCAACTCTCATTGCCCAACCTATTTTTTGAAGGACACAGATGCGCTGGCCCACAACTGGCCCAGCCTCCTTCTTTACGCTTTTCTCCCGATTGCTCTGATCTGCAGGTCATTAGACGAGTCATAGAAGACAAGCACAGAGTCCTCCTGGTGGCCCCACTGTGGAGGAGCCAAGTTTGGTCCTCAGAGCTATTCAGGCTTTCCACGAAAGCACCATGGCTAATCCCCGAGGCGGGACCTCCTCTCTCAGGCGAACAGGACAATCTGGCATCCACAGCCAGAACTCTGGCCTCTGCACTTATGGTCCCTCGATAGGAGCCTTTAAGCCTCCCCGGGGACGTGCTACACACCATTGCTCAGGCGAGATCCCCTTCTACGAGATGCCTCTGAGTGTTACGTATCTCTGATACTGTAATTTCTCCAAGAGCATCTAGACAAGGGAAATGCCGTATCAAATTTTCCTGTTGCAGTTAATTGTTAATGATTTTATCAGGGTATACGGTATTATCACGGTATTGAAATTTTATTTTTAAAAAGTGGTCATAATATAGTATAACAGGTTAAATAACTTTTTTCTTATAAAAAAATTAATTAAACATTTAAAACAATAAAGCAATGCAGAAAAATTAAATGTTAAATGTTTTACACATTAAAGTGCAAAAGAACTATAAAAACCAATAGCTAACACTTTACAATATTATTTATATAGCACATTTCATACACAATTGTAATTCAAAAAGGAAGTCAAAAAGAGTAATGAAGAAATATAATCACCAAATCATCAAAATAAAACAAGCAATTTAAGAACTTGAAAATGAAAATGATTTAAAAAATGACTTAAAAAAATGACTTAAAATGAATTTAAGACAGTTTAAAAATAGAAAATGACCTCTCTTTGAGCCACTGCGGTCAGCTGACCTTCGGCCCCTAAACACTCAAAACTGCTCTGCTACTTGCTCTAGCATCAGTCAAGTGTGTCGCAATCTGCAGGCCCTCTTGGTGAGCCATGCATGCCTTGAGTTTTGGCCCAATGAAGGTGACTCGAAGGTAATTTTCAAACCCAAAGGCATGGCTACGTCCCTAAAGTGCTCTCGACCCCGTTCAGAGCACAGATAATTTCCCTCTCGGCACTGCCTCCTTTGTCAAGCGAGCGAAGGCTGGAATTACTCTGCCCAGTGAGGGATTTGACGATATACTTTGATCGGTTACAGCTGTTACGACCATCTGACAAGCTTTTTGTCTGCTTTGTTGGCCGCACCAAGGGGTCTTTGGTCTCAAAGCAGTGCCTCTCGTGTTGGTTAGTCGATGCTATCGCTTTGTGCAACTCCTCTATGGGCCTTGAGTGCCCCATAGGAGTAAGCAGGGCAGTCGTAAGTGGGGTGCAAGGTGGTGACGATTATAGGGGCCCACGGCTGAGGGGGGGCCCCAAGTGATCACAAACGTCTGACTGAGGCTAGCCTAAAAAGACGATCAGGACAGTTGACAGACCACTGCGTGTCGTCACGAAAGCTTATCATTTTCGTATGTTTTCAAGCCTGGCCACTTTCCAATTTAAACATTCAAAAGAGTTTAAATCATTCAAACACAAGATACGGAAAAGCTCAACTCGCATGCTGTGTTTGGTGCGCATGCGGAGAGAGAGCTGCGTCTCATGGACAGCGACACTGAACCAAGCTCTCTTCTGCTAAGTTCTCCTCGAAGTCCCTCCTGCATCTGAACGAACAAATACAAATCCCAGTTTAAACAAACAGAAAAGGATGTGAAAAAGCCCATATCAGCACCGTGATGTTCTGGTGTTCAGGCTCAAGCAGAGAGAGGCGTCTCAAAACACTTGAACACCGAATTTGCCTATTTTTGCTCTTGTACTGACAAAAACATACAGAATATGTCAAAATACCCGTCTTGGAAAGTATGTTAGAAGAAACTGTTGATTATGTCTTAAGTGAAAGTGAACAGTTGAGAAAAAATCAGATGTGTAGCCTATTATATTGGATGCATTCATTTTTTCTTAAAGTGACCGCGCCTAATTTAGCTACCAGCTGCTGTAATGTTAATCCAAGAAAATCACTCACTGCTCCAAGAATGAGTGCACAGTCAAAGCATTTTTTTTTTTTTTTTTACATTTTTATAGTAGGTGCAGGACACTATAATTAATGTAAGTGAGGATAGCAAAATAAAGCAAGCTGTGACATACCCAAAAAAAAATCATCATACAGTGGAGTACTAGTGAAATTGATAGAAAAAAAATGGGACCAAAAATTATTCAGACACTTTGACCTGACCATGTTTTGCTTACGTGTTTTTTTTTTTTTTTTTTTTTTTTTTTGAATTGCTAATGCAACCTTTTCACACCACAGACTGAACAAAATTAAGCATTGCTTGGTAATTGTTCAACAAAGTATTGATAGTTGTGTAAATATTGTCATACTAACAACTGTCTGAAGTTTTGGATTGATTGTAATCCATTACACACCTTTCTATCAAAGTTATCATTTTCAAGATGAATTTGTTCTGAGACAGTTTAACTCTGAGATCTTGTCATATTTTATCACCATTTTATAAACTAGAGCAAATAAACTGTGATAATGTAAGAAATGTTGAAGGTGTCTGAATACATTTTGGTTTGACTGTTAATTAAATTTTTACAGTGAAGACTATGCAGTGTTATTTTATATTTAATTATTTGTTTTCTGTACCTGGACACCTACAAACATGAGGCAACTTAAACATTGTGCAATTAGCAAAAATAAATACATAGACAGAACATAAAAATTAAACAATTTCAAACAGGGCCCACTGGTACAACCTTCACCGGGGCCCCGCAAACCCCAGCTACGGCCCTGGGAGTAAGTGCCCACTCCACTAGACGGATGGCCTCTTCATGGGCCTGGTCTAGTGGTGTGTCTAGCAAGGACATCTGTGAGGTGGCCAGCTGGTCCTCGCTGTCCACTTTTGTCAGATTCTATAACCTGGACATCCCGACCTTGCATGCTCGGGTCCTCTCGGTATGATAACGATGGCCTCTATTAGACTCCGTCATCGAGCTAGCTCCCTCTTAGCAGTGTAGCGTAAAGGGTTCGACGGCTCCGGCCCTCTCACTTGTCCCCTGGACCCCAAAGTGTCCAAGATAAGTCATGTCGTTCCCTACCGTGGCATGGCACAGTTGAATTTGTTCCCCATACGCAGTATGAGTGAAGTATCGAAAGGGAACATACTCGGTTACGAATGTAGATACGGAACGAGTACTGCGTTATATGCCATGCCACGAGGCTATGGCTTCAGTATCGTCACTTCAGTCGTATGACCTGATTTCCTCTGTCGATTTGCCTGCTTATATAGCCGTTAGCCCCACCCATTTTGGAGGGCTTTGGCACGCTGCATTGCCACAGTCTCGCACAGCTACGCAGCACTATCATTGGTTTAAAAAGTTTAACAGATTAAACCAATGGCAGTGCAGTTGCACTGCTTTATTGAAAAAAGGCTTCAGTATCGGGGATAAAATTAACTTTTCCCCATACACAGTACTCGTTACGTATCTCAGGGAACCAAGGTTACATTTGTAACCGAGTTAGTTTTCTCAACATCATGTAAACACACTAATAGCGGAAGTGTTTGTGGGCAGGTCAGACTGTTCATTTTTCGTGGGTGGGCGGGAATTATGCAAATGTGTTACCTAGTGACGTATACCACTAACATGCAAAAGAAAATATAACGACTTGTTAAGGCGATTCAGAACTGCCTCTCTTTTTTAAGAGATAATATCTTTATCATGCACTTTTTTGATTAACAACTTTGCAGATTGTTATCATTTAAGGATAGCTACATTATAAACTGCAAAAGAGATCTGAACTGTAAGACATCTGCTGCCAACTGCTGATGTAACAGTATGACCTGCAGAAAGTGTAATAAAAAAATCCCCATCACTAATGCACACACTGCTAGTTTGCCTTGAATGTGCAAACACAGACGAGAAAAAACAGTGTGTCCAGTCAGTGACTACAGTAGCATTTTACTAGAGGTCAATGGATTGATTGGCTTTACGGCACCAATAACTGATTGCTGAAACAACTGGCTATTGACAAAATTGCGTGGCCTCCATGGACACTTCAGATGTGGATTTAAACGTTAGCAATGGAACAGTGTGTCGGAAATATCAAAATATTTGGACAAAAGACATCCAGCTATCGCTGTAGCTTTATAAAATGCAGATATGAATGTCTGTGTGGCGGCGGAGGCGTGGTTCAGCGAGGTCTGCGACGGGAGAGAGAGTGAGGAGACGAGCGGTGGTAAGTGGCTCAAGTGAGAAACAAGTAACACCTGCTTCTCGTTGCAGTGATTGGCGTGGGGAATCGGCATTTAAGCCGCCCGCGAACCGGCAGAGACCGAGAGAGCTGAGGACTCGTGGGCGGAAGCAGCAGACGTGCGGGAGAGACCGTAACCCAGATTAGTGTTCAGTGAACGTGATTGATGCGCATGTGGCGCGAGTTTTGTTTTCTTTTTGAACTAATAAATACTCCCACGAGCCTCAGAACGCCGACTCCGTCCTCCTTCCTTCTCAGCTGATCCTGAGCTTAATATTTCTACACTGGTGCCGAAACCCGGGAGGGAAGGAGAATCACCCCGCCATGCAGACTCCGCCAGGAACATCGGGATCGCCATTTGCGGAGATCATCACGTCGCTCGCGGGCCTGCACCAAGAACACCACCAGTGTAGAAATATTAAGCTCAGGATCAGCTGAGAAGGAAGGAGGACGGAGTCGGCGTTCTGAGGCTCGTGGGAGTATTTATTAGTTCAAAAAGAAAACAAAACTCGCGCCACATGCGCATCAATCACGTTCACTGAACACTAATCTGGGTTACGGTCTCTCCCGCACGTCTGCTGCTTCCGCCCACGAGTCCTCAGCTCTCTCGGTCTCTGCCGGTTCGCGGGCGGCTTAAATGCCGATTCCCCACGCCAATCACTGCAACGAGAAGCAGGTGTTACTTGTTTCTCACTTGAGCCACTTACCACCGCTCGTCTCCTCACTCTCTCTCCCGTCGCAGACCACGCTGAACCACGCCTCCGCCGCCACAGTCTGACTGATAAAATATGAGGAAAATTAACACACCATTGCAACAGTGTATGGATTATATCTGTGTTCTTCAAGCTATCTTGGGTATTTTAGCATAAACTCCGGTGAGAGAATTAAATTCCCGAAGAAACGGGATAGCGTTTCACGGGTGATAATATGTTAGTTTGTGTTTAAAAGGTATTAACTCAAGTTTTGAAACATTGGTAACTTATGTTACTGTTATGGTAAATTATGTGAAGTTGACACTTCGAATATGGTGGAAGGATTACGTATAGCGGCCCATAGTGACAGTCACTAATGAGACATCTACATACCTATATCTATGGTTGTGACAATCATATACTTTGAAACTATACCTTTGGAGGCTGCTTAAGGTATACCTTGTTTCACGTACAACATTACCAGGTGCTGTCAATTGAAGGGATGCTGAATTGGTTAAAACTGATGGCTCGAGAATGGAGTATTCACTCTATGCAGGGGCTGCTTCAGTGCATTTTGAGAAAAAAAACAAAACTCTGTTCTTTATAAAATAAGATTTGACATTAATTAAAGAAAGAATTTGAATAAAAAATTAACTTTTGCCACATACATCACATCATTTAGTTTCCACCAAAATCAGTATGGTATCTGGTCATTATTGCAAAGTATTTTTTTGTTTTTGTTTTGTTTTTGCGCAAAATACGATATCCGCCAAGTTATTCTGTCATGATTTCTCCCTTTTTTCCCAAACTGTGACAAACGCCAGTCTCCTTTCTCTGCCGAATGTGATATATCCGCTTAACCAATCTCAGTGTACCACTCAACTTTAATTTAATTATAACCTAAAGATGCTATGTGAAAGTTGGAAACAGAAAATAGTGATTTTCATCTTGCCTCTTTCTTGGTGAAGAAAACACATTTTTAATCAAATTAATCAAAATGGATTTTATAGCATTTTGGAATCAAACTCTTCATATATGGAAGCATATAGCTAACAAAATTCAATTTAAAATGTAGTATACACAAACACATATCTAATTTCAATGCTATGTCCTTTATGTAGATAATTAAAGATATGCAAATTTAAGCATGATTGTTAGATTTCCATAAAACACTTTACAAATAAGTTAATTTTGGAACAGTGGTTCTCAACTTTTTTTTGGCCTGTTTTTTAATCATGTTGGTAACTTTCAGTGCTACAACTTTGGCGATGTTGAGGTTGTTTTTTTTTTCTTCTTCTTTTTTTTTTCACTCTCTATCTGACAAACCATGTTCCCTCAAAGGAAAAAGAGACTTGTTAAAAATATGTCTTGTTTAGAATATATTCACAGAGCAATTTTTTACAGAAGAGATTTCATGTTTTTTTGTTTACTTGGAGCTCTTGGACACCTTTTACTGCTGTGATTTTACACCTAAGTTTTGGGTGGATGTTTAAATTAGCTTTGGAACTAAATTAAAGTTTACTTCCAAATTCTTCAAAGAAAAATAAGAAGAAAGTAGGTGTGCTGTCCTTATCTAAATATCATTGTTAAAGTCATGAGTTTAAAGTTTTTTTGTTGTTGTTGTTGTAGTTTTTTTTTTTTTTTTTTTTGTATGTCAGTGACATTGCGGTTTGCCTCACAATATTGCGATGTTCCCCATCTTACATTGTACATACGGAACAAAAAATGCTAAGTATTCACTCTAAAAAATTCTGGGTTGTTTCAACCCAACTATTGGAAAAATATCGATGAACCCAGCTGTTGGGCTACATTTTATTTATTAAATTTTTAACCCAAAAGTTGGGATGGTCCATATTTGTCCCAAATTTTTTTAGAGTGTGCTATAAAAATTCAAATGATAATAATCAGACTGATTATGTCACTGAATGCTAGCCCACAGTAAACTGATGCTGCTTTCTAATTCTGACACAAACCACTCGCTTGTGCTGCCATGTTAATTGGACACACAGATTTGGAAAGTTTGCTTTGATGCATCCAGCGTAGAGATGCTTCAGACCATTTTCTTTTGCAAGTTTTAGCTCATACATCTTTGGTGTAAATTCACCTTAACCAAACACCCCCAATAACAACTCAGTGAGACTTGGTGAGCTTACGGACCTTAGCACATAGTCATAAGGGATTCCATTTAAATGCATTGCATCTCAGTTACATTGGAGCGTTGGCAGAGATCTTAACATTAGCTGTGTGTGAAAAAAAGAAAACAAGGCTGAACTCATATGTGTGTAAGTATGTGCTTTTCTCTCGAGCATCCTGAAAGATCTTCAGCTCTGAAAATTGTTTAAGTGACCTCTGTCCTCGACTGTGCTAACCTACACCATTTGGGTGACTGATGGTGAAAAGCTGTCACAGTTGAAACTATGAAATGTATTGTCAAACTAACGCGACCAGCCAGTCAAAACCTTTCAGAGCAACAGAGCATGGTGCCATTTATTTTATGTGTTAAGTTAAAGTCTGTGTGAAACTCAAGCGGTGACCAAAATTACTTCAGTATTGTGATTATTCCATCCAAGTAAAAATCAATTAAATGGAATATTGAAGAAAAAAAAAAGAGTTTATTCATATGGTTTATAACCAGAGTTGGGGATAACACTTTACTTTAGTTTCTGTACTCTAATTACTTTTCCTGGTAATGCAGTAAAGTAATGAGTTACATTTTAAATGTATCTAATTTGATTACAATTACTTATGTCAATAAAATTAAGTTACTTAAGTTACAAATGCAGTGTTAAAAATGATGAAGTAAAAATCATGTTTTGCACGTCAGTATGCCCTATAATAAATCACTGGAGAATGTGAGCTAAAATTCAGAGGAGTCCTACAACATTTAGCTGCAATGAAAGGTCATATTTAAATTCACATGAAGCATATTTAAAAATCTTGCACTCTACATATTTTAGTCTGGCAATATATTTTGGGAAAATTTAAGCAAGTGAAACAAGTTTGTCACAGTGACACTAATATAAGTAAAAAAATAAATGACTCATTAGAATGAGATCATCTGCTGCATTACGCTTCATCGGCATCATATTTCAAGGCTTATTCCTCAAAGTACATCTTTTTCCAAAAATGAAAAGTAGCTGAGATGAACTTGATTCATTCTTTGTATACGTAGGTGATGTGGACTTTTACATGTTTGTGCATCTCAAGCCTGGTTTTGCATAGATGATTATCTTATAGCGCGTATGTGCATGGACACTTCTATATAAAAATGTATTAATGTAAATATCAAATATGTCTGTTTGTTTTTTTCACACACCCTTGGTAAAACTAATATATATATTATGTATATATATATATATATATATATATATATATATATATATATATATTTTTTTTTTTTATTTTTTTTTATTTTTTTTCACAATGCTTCCCCTTATTTATTTTGATGGTCAGCCACCAAACTTTTTCTTGTGCTTACTCATAACCCTACATTGTGGATTTAGAGCTTTGTTCTGGTACGATAACAGTTGTTGGTTCAAGCACTGCTGGTATCAAAGCAAATGTGAAAAAAAAAAAAAAAAAACAATGCATGCATTATGATAGACCTATAGAAAAATATAATAATATTTGACTTCTTTTCTTAGAATGGCTTAACTTGAAATGCTGTTAAAAAGGGGGTGGGGGGGGGTTAAATAAAAATTCATCATTACGACATCTAATGAGAGGAAGACTATAAACATGAGACCCATGCACCCATAATCCTTGAAAGATCACCTTTTTTATGTATGACACTTCAAAAAGCTTTTTGTTTGTTTTTTTGTTTTGTTTTGTTTTGTTTTTTTACATCTGCAAGAACAGCCAGTTCTGCCCTTTTATTCTTTTCCTTGTTATGGAATTTGGCCATGCTCACTGATGTAATGTTCTCAGTATTCATATTTAATCATAGATAAAATTGCCATTTAAATTTGATTATAATGCAAATGCCATTAACATATGACTAATCAACATTATATCATTAGTTTTAATGTTGTAATTAAAACAGCTTAACAGATTGCAGCTGACCTTGTTAGATAGCTAAACTATTTTAATAATATTATTAAGGATTTGTGTGTGTGTGTGTGTGTGTGTGTGACATGGACAGGTCCTTGTTTGTTACCAACATTTTAGTGTGCTTTCAGTAACTACCAACAAGAAAAGACAGAAAAAGAACAACAACAACCAAAACACTGCATGTCATGTGACTTAACCAAATATATATAAAGATTGTTCTCTTAAAGGGGGGGGGGGGGGGGTGAAATGCTTGTTTTCACTCAATATCCTGTTAATCTTGAGTACCTATAGAGTAGTACTGCATCCTTCATAACTCCAAAAAGTCTTTAGTTTTATTATATTCATAAGAGAAAGATAGTCTGTACCTATTTTTCCCGGAAAAACACGACCGGCTGGAGGCGTGACGTGTGGGGGGAGCTAAAGAATCACGAGCGCCAGTAGGCTTTTGCATTGAGAGCGTTTGGAGCTGTGACATTACCGTGAGGAAAAAAACATCCAAAACAAACCATGGCTAACAGTCAGATTCAGCCGTTTATTTATGATCCAGAATCAGATCCAGAGGCTGAAACTGAACGAGAGCAGCAGCAGCAACGACTCGCTCCGAGCGGGGCTCGAACCCAGGTCTCCGGCATGGGAGGTGGACGCACTAACAAGAAGGCAGAGATATTTTAAGCAGTTTTACTCACCGCCTGCGGTTCCAACACACGATCGTGACCCTTTTTCATTGGGATTGCATCATCCTTAAGAAATATACGATTCGCAAATCCGTCGTCAAACTGGGCCTTGTTTGTAAAACAAGCATCTTCGAAATGCAGGGAACAAACACAAACACTTGCACAACTCCGTTGATGCTCTGTAAAAATAAACTCCATCCACTGGTCCCTTAATGCTGTTTTTTTTTTTTTTTTTTTTTGGTAATCTGTGCAGGGTTGTCTTGCCCTGGCAACCAAAAATAAACTTATTTTGTGACATTTCGCGATGCTCTCGCTCTGATCAGTGAATGCCTGTTGTGCTCTCAGTGCTCTGCTTTACGGGAGCGCGCGCTCTTCCGGCAGAAGTGCCCTTAGGACCCATATAAGGAAATTCCGCTCCATCTAACGTCACACAGAGCCATACTAGAAAAAAACTTTCCGAAAACTTGTGACAAACCGGAAGGAGTATTTTTGGAACAGAAATACTCCTTCAAACGTACAAATTAATTTTTGAAACTTTGTCCATGTTTAGCATGGGAATCCAACTCTTTAACAGTGTAAAAAACTCAGTATGCATGAAATAGCATTTCACCCCCCCTTTAATGAGACATATATATATATATATATATACAATATATATATATATATATATATATATATATATATATATATATATATATATATATATATATATACAGACAATATATATATATATATATATATATATATATATATATATATATATAATATAAAGACATATTATAAAGTACAGTTGGCGGTACGGCGCAAACAGCGGTGTCCCTTTCAGCGACTCCCCTGGGCCCTTCAACTAAAAGACCAGATTTCCTAAAGAAACAAATCACAGACGATTCACGTCACTTGTCTGGGCATTTAGCATGCTGAAGACCCGTTCATGGATGGTTCATGCCCGCAGTGCATGTGCGGCTGCTGGGTGATTCTGCTGGGCTGTCTTACAGCAGTCCCAGCATGTCATTCGGTTTGCCACCAGGGTATCAGATGTCGATTGCAGCATCGGGGGATGGTTTGTTGACCTCTGTGGATGAAGATTCGGTGGGGTTGCCCCCTTACGGTGTTGTTGCCACTGCTGAATCCGACCCAGAGTTGACAGTTGTGCTTGCCCGGGCAGCTGTGAGCATCAAGTTGAAGGTGTATACACAACCTGCTCATGGCTGTTTGATTGGTTTCTCGATGTACAGCATGGCTCACAGCTGCGTTCTGCTCTGGTTCCTTTTTCTTCCTGGATGGGCATGGTGAAGTGATGTAGTTGTGGATGGCACCTTTTACGGCCAGAAGCCACTTGTTTCCTTCCTCCTTTGCTACCCTCGATGGTGGGGCAGCTAGGGCGTGTGTCGACATTACCCAGCAGGAGAGTGCGATTGCGGTGGACCTGTGCCCGTAAAACGCCACCACTGGGAGGAATAGTCTGTGTCTCCTGTCCAAAGCCTGTAAGCTGTCGGCAGTCGGGCCAAGTTGCCTCTGCCCTACATGCACTGGCAATCCTGCAAATTCACCAAGGCACGGCTTTAACAAATGCATGAGTGTAGAACCAACCTGAGGTTGATGCAAGAGCTGTGCACGGTGAGTCCCTTGGGAAGGCGTTGTCCACTCTGGCGGTCCAGTAGTGCCATCTCTGGTTTAGCCTGGTCGAGATGATAGACGTTGGCAAAGTTAACTTTCTTGATGCTCCCATCTACCAGGCTGGCCTGTGTGGTGACTACAGCTGTTATCGGTCCGACAGGACCCGAACCCGACAAGTACATTTTGATTGATAGCTTTTTAAAAGCCAGAACCCGTTTACAGCCCAACATTATTCAAATGTGCACACACACAGCTCTGTTGTCTTTTGTCAAGAATGAGTCATTTATACATGTTTTAACATAATTTATTCATAACTAACATAGACTAGACCACTTGGAAGTTGGAATAAAGAAAAGAAACGCACCAATAAAAATGAGTCTTTTTTAACAAATTAAATTAAGATACATTTTAAATTAAGATGGGTATTTGGCAATAACGAAATTAAGATTGCTTCACCACTAGCAGCTGACATTTAATAAAAGAATAATGCCAACATTCGCGTAAATACTCTGTCCACATTATGCAATTAAGACTCTAGCGGGAAGTGGAGGTGGCAGTTACAGAAGTCTTCTTGTATATGCTGCCTCAGGTGATGCTCCCCTCACCCGAGGTTTGTACAATTGAGCGTGCCTCTCCCGTGAGATTCAGCGCCTATGCGATGCTTAAGAACCTTTAAGTACACACGCTAAGCTTTGTGTACTTTCTCAAAACCACATGGTGGTCAGTGTGCACGTGAACACTTTGCACACTTTCTAAAAATCCACAAGTGGTAAGTTTGCATGCAAGACTCTGCGCTTCGTTCCCTTTCTTGAGATGATTAGACCTTGGTTCCTTGGGCTCCATTCAGCCAGTGTGTATTTGTTTATACACCTCAAGCATCGCTTCCCTCAACATGAGGGGCTATTTGGGTGATTCTCGTGGTAACTTAGCAGCGCTCCCCTTTTTCCAAAAAAGGGTCGCCTATGAGCGTGCTACTCTTAGATCAGAGTTCTCCTCTCATTTGAGACTGAGTTCTCTGTTTTCCCCCCAGAGCGTTTCAGTATTGTCGATCATAGATCGAGTTGATGACTCTCAATCATACTGTTTTGAGATGCAACATTCCATCTATGAGCTGCTCTATCATAGTGCCACGAGAGCCCCTCCTTAGAACAGTATTTGAAAATCAATGCAACATTCCATCTATGAGATGCTATATCAGAGTGCCACGAGAGCCCCTCCTTAGAACGGTATTTGAAAATCCATTCTATGGTAAGTGTGCACGTGAAGTCTATGCACACTTTCTGAAATCCACACTGTGGTAAGTTCGCACGATAGTATTCTGCATTCTTTCTAAAAACCTATATGATGAGGTTTTTCGCGCGGTTGCTTCATGCCCTTTCTTGAGTTGGTAAAAGCCCTGTTCATCTTGGGCGCCGCTCCACCTATGTTTCCTCTGATACCTATCTAAACAGGGTGTTGCTACTAGACAACTGTCGAGACAGCTCTTTCAGCAAGCTTATGAGTAAGCTAGCGGTAGCCCCTGTGTGACAGGCAAGACTTGGTAGAAATGCTAGGTTCTTAGCCGTATCCTTTATAAATGAATCTTTCCTGATTCCAAGCCTTCAGTTCTACCCTGGGCCAAGGCCCAAACAATTAAGTTGGGTATGTAGCTCAGGCCTTTTGGCCATAAGAGGTACTGTCACAGACAGCCGTCTAACGTCCCAGGGGCAACTCCCATGGAAATGGTAGAGTTGGTACTTAGTGCCCGCCATGAGTCTGGCCTGCACTCCCCTCAGCATGGTGGTGTGGGTATTCTGTTCCCCAAAGCGGCCCCTAGAGGACGCAGTTCGAAGTTCCCTCGAAAGGGAACTGTCTCAGGTTACATATGTAACCATAGTTCCCTGAGTAGGGAATGAGACACTGCGTCCTCTAGCTCCCTGCCATGCTTCGGACGCAAGCTTCAAATGAAGAAGATAATGATGTGCTCTCCCAGTGCTTATTTATAGTCAAGGCGGTAGTGATGTCGGAGTTTGTCGCCGGCCAACAAGTTGGTGTTTTTTCAATGTATGCTTCAGACACGAGTCACGACAGAGTGTTCCCCAAAGCGGGCCATAGAAGACGCAGTGTCTCATTCCCTACACAGGGAACTATGGTTACATACATAACCTGAGACAGTTGTCAATAAAAGAGGAATTTCCCTTTACCCCGAGTTGGCCCGTTGGCTCATTTGGATGGTTTTTGTTAAATGTGAGCCAACATCATCACAATTAAAAGAACCAAAGACTTAAACTACTTCAGTCTGTGTGCATTTAATTTTTTAATGCACAAGTTTTACTCTTTAGGTTGAATTATTGAAATAAATGAACTTTTACACGGCATTCTAATTTATTGAGATGTGCCTGTATATATTAGATACAATAATTTAGAAAAATTGTGGAAATGAAAATATTACCTATAAATCCACAGAAGAACTGTTGTGTGTCTCCTAAAAAGAGACAATAGGTATTTGACTTGAAACAGCACAGTACAGACCATTCTGTGTATGTCATCAATTTTTGTTGAAGTTTTGTCAAGTATTGTTTCTGTTGTAAAGTTGCAGCTACAATTGGTTCAAATGTGGATGTGGGGGTAGGAGTGTTATATATATATATGTATTGTAGCTTCAGAGCCATAAGGCATTGCAAGTAATACATGCAACAACAATAGAACAATAATAAGACAATAATTATGTATGTTGAAACAAAAAAAATAAATTTACTTTTGATACTTAAGTACTTTTAAAAGCAAATACTTATGTACTTTTGCTTAAGTAAAAATCTGTCTTTACAACTTTCACTTGCAATGGAGTAATATTTGACTAGCAGTATATGTACTTTTAATCAAGTAATATAGTTGTGTACTTTGTCCTCCTTGGCCTAATGAGAACAAGATGTACAACCTGCAATAATGTATGTTTGCTGGAGTGTTGTTTAAAGCACGTTGTTATCAAATCCAAAGGAAAGCCATCAGTCAGTAAGTAACAGTGCCAGCTCACCTCCCATAGGAACCAAACAAAAAGTGTTTTTAGAGCATTCTCAAAAATGGCTGAGAAGGTGCATGCTCACAGATTTTAAATGAGCCGTACTTCAAATAACCCTAGTTGCAAAAGGTTTCTCTGGAGGCACAGCAAGAAAACAACAAAAAAGACAGGCCTTACTGGGCCATATCAACGTTAAAGGCTGACGAACAAGTGAGAGAGACAGGAGTGCTGCTCTAAGTGACTGTCACTCCAGGCACTGAATCCAAGCCAGCAAGCAAGTCCAGGGAGGCTGTTCCTGAAGTGGCTGGGTTGATATGGCTGCCTCTCCTGACAGATGAGTGGAAGAGGCCTGAGTCTCCCCAGTAGGCCTGTTTTTACCTTCATCAAGGACAAGAAGAAAAAAAAAAAAAAAATTATATATATATATATATATATATATATATATATATATATATATATATTGTGTGTGTGTGTGTGTGTATGTATGTCAAGTAATATAGTTGTGTGTGTATATATATATTAGGGGTGTAACGATACGCGTATTCGTATTGAACCGTTCGTTGAACTAATTAATTATATTTGAAAAAAAAAAGTGAAATATAATGATATGCGTTCAACAAGGTAGCCCAATAACCCAAACGACGTAACAGGCAACGCCCCTGACACCCCTGAAGAAGAAAAAACACCAACTTATATGTTTATGTTAGGCTACTCAGTCAGGCGCTCGCTCACTCAGTATGCGCTGAGTGAGCGAGCAGTTCATGCACGGTACACGGTGGCCAATGCGTTTAACAGACAAGAAGATCCTCCAAAAACCAACAGGTCTGGTGTTTGAGTGCACTTTGGATTCCTTGTAAGCTATAATGGTGATGGCAAGAGAGTGGTGGATAAAAAAACAACGGTCGCATCTGCTACATTACAATAGGGTACACCAGCGGAAATAAAAAATAAAAATAAAAAAAAACACCAGCGGGAATACTTGAAACATGTCAACTCATTTACACCGACATCACCTTAGTGTGTCAGTATCTGGGAAAAGACGAAAAAAAGGAGAAACATACACGCAACAAACTATCCCCGCAGCATTTATGCAGACATTTCCAACTGACTCAAACAGGGCAGAAGACATCACCGCGGCGATTGGTAGGCTTCATTTACGTTACATTTACATTATAGCCGCAGATATGAGACCTTACTATTTACCATTCATTCTGTCATCACCATTTTAGCTTACAGGGAATCCAAAGTGCACCCAAACACCAGACCTGTTGGTTATTGGAGTATCTTCTATTTCTGGTCTGTTAAATGCAGTGGCGTAGCCAGGGGAGGGGCCATGGGGGCACTGGCCCCTCCTGAAAACTGATTGGCCCCCCAGTGTGCCCCCACCCTTCTACTTGTCTGTTTCACTCACAAATTCAAATTATAATCTTTCAGTTTAGTAAATAACTCATGATTGCGTCGCAATGCTTCTCAACGAGGACCAAGAATAGCGAGCTGCTGTTTTCCAACGAAAAAAGCACCTATTTTAAATAGCTTATGTTTTTTGATTAGCGAGTTGTTGCAGTGCAAGAAGTGTTTGGTACTAACGTTAACGTCTTTCAGTGTTAGACAGACCAGGTTCGATGACGATGTTATCTCCTAGAGCAGACCAAGATGCTAATCATTATATTTACTATGCTCCTCTGATGCTGAATGTAAAAGGGGTTTACTGCGTTACGATTTACTTTTTTTTTTTTCGGCCGAACGAGCCGATATAGGCAACAACGCAATTTAAAGCAATGGTTTAAAAAAACTATAATAGCAATTCTAATAAAGTCATTATTGAATCATGCAGTCGATTATCGACTTTTTTCACTCAAGTGAGGTGACGAAACAAATCGTGTAATGTTTATCTAACGCTCCACACTTGAGACTTTTTTTTTAAAGTCTATATGGGTGAGACACATGCAAAAACAGTTTTTTTACTGGTCAATTTTGAGATTTGGGGCTGTTTGTCTTCAGTAATGTGTCTTCTTTCAGACCTTCTTAGGTCTTTATTTTTCTACACCTTTTATCTATTTGCGTCTGTAGATTCCTAATAAATTCTGTTGGCGTTCTAAATCACCATGGTGCTCCGCGATTGCTGTCTGCACCCTGAAAAGCTCTCTCTCTAGCTCTCTCTCCCTCCCTTCACAGAAGTTATTGACACAACGTCATTTGATGACACCCAGAAACATTCTCAAAAAAATCATACATAATTATTTAATGCATGATTAAATAGCTAAATAAATAACTAATACATTATGCATTAACTAATAACACTGGACTAATTAAGCTATTCTAAACTGTTTTATAGGATCCACATATTTTACATGTTAAATTAAAGCTACCTTTTTGAACAAGTAGCTTTCTAACAAAGTATGGATATATGATATTTTTAAATCAATATGCTCAAGATTAATTAGCCTTGACATAAGTTGATTTTGTTTATTCATCAATGCAAATTTACTGCAACTGCTCCTATGCAAACTGAATGGGATGTGGATAATAAACAAAAACATATTATGAAATTATATCAAATTTATATTAGTTATATTAATTAATTAATTGTGTATTTATTTCTATGAATTATTAATGTTATTCTGCATTTATATAAATAAGGCTATTATATATATATATATATATATATATATATATATATATATATATATATATATATATATATATATATATATATATAAGGCTATTATAAATAAATTATATTATTATTATTTGTGAGTTGTACACTATTCATACATTGGATTATTTTATTTATTACAGTTTTTCTTTCACTTTTGTAAAGTGAAAAGTTAATACAAATTGTATTTGATTTTTTTTTATTTAGAGCAGTGAACCTGCTATTAAAATATAATAGGGTATCACTGTTTATTACTGATTTTAAAGGTTACTGAACTCTTGAAATGATTTGGATATACAGTTCAAACAACACAAGATTGGCCCCTCTGTATTAATCGTGGCCCCTCTTGTGCCCCCCAGTTGAAAAAATCCTGGTTAAATCCCTGGTTAAATGCATCAGACATTTTGCAACGAGCCTTCAGCGCGTGCTGAGTGAGCGAGCGCCTTAGGGGCCGTTCACATATCGCGCCTAAAAACGCATGGAAAACGCTAGGCGCGTCTTTCTCCTCCTTTCCAAAGCGCTCGGGCAGAAGCGCCCCTGAGGCGTCTGCCTTTCCTAAGCAACAATGACGTGCTGCTCTCTCCATGAAGACGCTGAAATTTCAGCAAAGGATAAATGGATTTGCAGCTCTAAAATTCGCTTGCAGTAGCTCTGCTACTAAATTTATTTCAAAATTCCAATCCATATACAACTATGATCAGCTGTTCCTTCATCTTGGCTGAGCTTTCAACGTTGTTACGGGAAAGGATGAAGCTGATTGGTTTGTTCTTGTCACATGACCCGCGGTGCGCTCTGCAAGATGTCTGTTAAACATTGTTTAATCTGGAAATCATCTCCTGTGTAAAAGAATGTTTAAAAGTTGACACTATTTAACTGATAAAGAACTCATTTTGATCAGCAAGCAATTTATATTTGTTTATTTCCCAAATTGTAGAACTGCATTTAATCTTTAGCACCAGGGCAAAACCATTGAAATCCACAAAAAAAAAAAAAAATAAATAATATATATATATATATATATATATATATATATATATATATATATATATATATATATATATATATATATATATTTTTTTTTTTTTTTTTTTTTTTTTTTTTTTTTTTTTTTTTTTTTTTTCAGAGACCTGAAATGATTGTTTTTAGGGGAAAATTAACCAAACTGAACCAAAGCTGTAATAAATGTACGTTTCCAATATGAGGTGAAAAAAAAGTCTGCTGCCTAAGCATTAGGCAGCAAGACAGCTCACTGGATTTTGGAACTGATCCAGAAACATGCTTCTATTCAAACTTCCCAAATCTGCAGTTGTATCTTTTATTCAAGCATCACACAGAGCAAAGATTCTGTAAAGCAATTCATTTCCTCTCTTTGTCATTTATGTACTCTTGTGGGTTTTAGGTATTCAGAAATATTGTTAACAGTACCTTCATCATATTTGAATTTAAATATGTTCGGGAAGCATATCACTGACTTAGTGTCTATGAGTGAATGCTTCCTGTGTTTCCTCTACTGTCTCTCCTCACATAAATATACCGCACATCATCCATTCAAGGAAATTCAAGGCTGGCACTAATTAACTATGGCGCTAAATCAATTTCAAGAGCAAATAAAAGCCCCCCGGATTGGTTCTGGAGGTTAATGGGGAGGTTAGTACGTGTCGTCTTGAATCTGCATGGATTCTGAAGGAACTCTCTTCAATATACCCTCACAAAAAGTTTTACCATACCACAGTGTAAATTGATGGTTTTATCATTGTACACTGAATAATGGTATTACATTGAATAATTAATAACTGCACCATGGTATGCAAATATTAGCAAAATAAATTCTGCCATGGAACCAATGTCCCCCTACATATTATGCATTTTATGAATAATGAAATGTTATGAAAAGTATGCATTTTATTTATTCACATGCTGTATGGTTGAAATAATATTTTAGTTCACAGCCTTCAGTTGTTATGCTCTAAAATCCATGCCATTAGTAATTTCACAGTATTTTCACCTCCTAAATCACTAAACTTTTAAGTCACAATTCTATGATGGTCATAAATAGGTAAAGAAAAACAAATATTCAGATCGTCCCTTATTTTTCCCCTTATTTTCATAAAGAAAAAACATGTATTTTATACAAGAATAAACATGATAACATATTATTAATTAATAAAAATGATTTAAGCAATTAAAACCATTTTTTTTGTAAACTTGAATTTAAATAATATTAAACTAACTTTAAATTCTCAAAGAGTTTATAAGTAAAAAATGGTCAAATGTCACAGTGCATATTAAATAGCCTAAATGAACTTGTGTTAACAATATAATTAGAACTAACAATATAATTCAATTTTTTTGAATGAACAATTCCTGTATTAAATGGGACAGCAACCTTTATAACAAACATTTTTAAATCGTCCACAGCTGAGCATCGCGGGAGGTTGATCTGTGCCAGAGCGCGTGATGTGAATGTGATGAACGAAGTGAACGAAGAGCCCAATTCAACACCACAGTGTTCTGGTGTTCAGGGCTCGCGCAGAGAAAGGCGTCTCAAAACACTTGAACATCGAATTTGATTATTTTTGCTCTTGTGCTGACAAATACATACAAAATATGTCAAAATATCCACCTTCGAAATTATGCTCGAAAAAACTGTCAGTTATTTCTTAAATGAAAGTAAACCGTTGAGGAAAAAATTATATTGGATGCGTTCATCGTCTCTTAAAGTGACCGCGCCTAATTTAGCTACTGGCTGCTGTAATGTTAATCCAAGAAAATGAAAATGAAAATCACTCACTGTTGACTGAATTTCTTTGTAGTTTTAACAGTCAAACCAAAAATTATTCAGAAACCAGATATAATTTTTGATATATATATATAGTGCTATTATTTGGTTTCTGTACCTTGACACCTACAAACTTGAAAAAAAAAACTTAAACATTGGTGTGAAACAGGAGTACTGTTGTTTGCACCTTGTGCAATGTGGAATTAGTTTACAGCTATTTCAAGCACATTGTGATGCATTTTGGAAACAGGAGATGAGCCCCTTTTCTAATGCTCACCTAGCTTGATAAACCCCTTCTCAAAGACTTACTGTTTGTCAATTTTATTTGGGTAACACATATTCTGAATGCCTTCGGCAGAATTTGAATGAGCCATTTTAATCTAGATTAATCTAGATTAATCTAGATTAATTTCAAGATCACAGTGAGATTAATCTAGATTAAAAAAAATAATCTATGCCCACCTCTAATATATATATATATATATATATATATATATATATATATATATATATATATATATAGGCCTTATATTTATTTACTGTTTAATAAAAATAGCATGCATATGATCCTTTGTGTAAAGGTCTTCTTTCAATTTATGTTTAGTAGACTGTAGCCTAAGACTATGCTACATTTTGAAATTAACAAATTGTCAATTTGTTATGTTTTTATTTTTTTTTATTTAACAATGTTATATCATAATGTTATTGTTGTTTTACTTCCTTTTTTTCTCTCATTTTCCCCATTACATTCATTTCACTATCCGTCCCTTTGCGCCACCTGGCGGTAGTTTTGCAAATGATTTTAACGTGCGACTGAATTACAGTTACCGCCACGGCACCACGGCGGTGGTAATGCCCAGATAGGCTGTCCACCCACTGTAACAAGGCACTTTTTTGTAGACTTTGTTGTAAAGTTGTCAAACAGCTTAATACTGTTATCATTTAAGCCGCTTGTCTCAAAACAGATCCCACCTCGTGAAACTGTTCCAAATCACTTAAGACCCCCAGCATTAACACCAATCCCTCCCAGCTAAGTGGAAAATTCAGCTGAGGAGTAAAAGATAAGTCTTTGTGTGGCAGCTCGGAGTGGAAGAGTCAGCAAGGCAGTGCTCTCACTCATTAAGGACAGAGACACAAAGGTAAGCTCTCTGAAGAGATGAGCAAAAAGAACAGAGACAAGAAAGGAGAGAGGATCAGTGAGGGTGTCTCTGTAAGGCACCGACATTTCATACAGCCCTCCATGGCTCACCTCCCTTTGGGTGAGCTGCTTACGTGGGCATGTTTTAGACTAAGTAATTATACCAAAAGCCATCATCTCTGACCCTATTTCAGTTAATTACACAGAAGATTCATGCATAATAGTTCTGTTTATGACCCACAGTAAGACACTTTCTATGACCATCAAAAATCTACACACAAACACACACACACACACACACACACACACATATACACATTTTGGTCCATATTGACACAAGAGCATCACACAGTTGCTGCAGATTTGTTGGCTGCACATCCATGATGCGAATCTCCTGTTCCACCACGTCCCAAAGCTGCTCTTTTGGATTGAGATCTGGTGACTGTGGAGGCCATTTTAGTAACGTGAACTCATTGTCATGTTCAAGAAACCAATCTGAAAATATCTGAGCTTTGTGACATGGTGCATTATCCTGCTGGAAATAGCCATCAGAAGATGGGTATACTGTAGTCATAAAGGGATGGACATTGTCAGCAGCAATAGTTAGGCTGTGGGGTTTAAACAATGCTTAATTGGTACTAAGGGGCCCAAAGTGTGCCAAGATAAAATCTCCTTCACCACCACCAGCCTGAACCATTGAGACAAGGCAGGATGGATCCATGCTTTCATGTACTTCATGCCAAATTCTGACCCTACCATCTGAATGTCACAGCAGAAATTGAGACTCATCAGACCAGGCAACGTTTTTCCTCTTCTTCTACTGTACAATTTTGGTGAGCCTGTGTTAATTGTAGCATCTGTTTTCTGTTCTTAGCTTACAGGAGCAGCACCCAGTGTGATCTTCTGCTGCTGTAGCCCATCTGCTTCAGGGTTTGACATGTTGTGCATTCAGAGATGGTATTCTGTATATCTTGGTTGTAACGAGTGGTTATTTGAGTTACTATTGCCTTTCTATCATCTATAACCAGTCTGCACATTCTCATCTGACCTCTGACATCAACAAGGCATTTTTGTCCACACAACTGCCACTCACTGGATATATTATCTTTTTCAGGCCATTCTCTGTAAACCCTAGAGATGGTTATGCGTGAAAATCCCAGTAGATCAGCAGTTTTTTACCAGCCCGTCTGGCACCAAAAACAATTCCACATTCAAAGTCAATTAAATCCCCTTTCTTCCCCATTCTGATGCTCGGTTTGAACTTCAGCAAACTTCTTCACCACATCTAGATGCCTAAATACATTGAGTTGATGCCTAAATGCATTGAGTTGATGCAATGTGTTTGGCTGATTAGCAATTTGTGTTACCAAGCAATTGAACAGGTGTACCTAATAAAGCGGCAGGTGCGTCATTAAAGTCATTCTCTATTAACCAATATAAGAGGCATTCATTTAAAAATTAAAAGTAAAAAATATGACTTTTTAATCGAAAGTCATAAATAAATGCAATTTAAACTGTGCTCAAAAGTACAAGTTACACATCAAAAGTGAGCGACTTCTCGTGGTACCAACACAGAGAGGCTTAAAATCACTTTCCAGAACATTATCGTTCACCATTCCTGGCTGGTGGAATGATCTTCCCACCCCTGTCCGGAATGCTGAATCCCTGACAGCTGAAAACTCATCTCTTTCGAAACTACTTGTCTTCATCATAAAAAAAAAAAAAAAAAAAAAAAAAAAAAAACCGACAGCTGAAAACTCATCTCTTTCGAAACTACTTGTCTTCATCATAAAAAAAAAAAAAAAAAAAAAAAAAAAAAAAAAAAAAAAAAAAAAACCTATTTATCTTTATGTATTCCTTCTCTTTCTAGCTTGTACTTATTTGAACAATGTCTAAAACTTGGTATTACAAGCACTTCCTGTTTCTGTTTGAAGAATCGCTTTATGTATCCCCCAATTGTAAGTTGCTTTGTATAAAAGCGTCTGCAAAATGACTAAATGTAAATGTAAACGAAACCATGAAACTAATGAAAATAAACAAAAAGTCCAAACCAACTGAACATATTCATGACAATATTATACACTTAACTACAAAACATGACCTTCTAGAAAACACAACCTCCTCCTCTGTAAGAAACACAAGGAATGTTAGTCCTATTCAAATCAGTATATTCAGATAGACAATGTAACCAATGTCTTGTTGTAGGAATGAAAACTAATCCCATCTACAAAAAAGGGGGCTATAGATTTACATTGGAGGGGGAATCTAAGCTTTATCAATTGGATAACTGAAAAAGTCAAAACAATATATAATCATGTGTTTACTGCTATTGTGTACATATTTAAATGCATTAATGTCTCATCTATGATTAAATCTGTCTGACCATTATATAATTTGCTCATAATTATGTGAAGGGGTCCTCTGTACCCTAATAGCACTAAAGCACATCAAAGTATACTTTCTGCTATATTGTTATCCGCAGTGGAGAAGCAACATATATAAAAAAAAAAAAAATAAATAAATAAAAACCACTTGACATTTCCAAGTGTGTTATGTCCTGTGTCTGTGTCACTATATTATGTCATACAGTACATCAAGGACTTTGGCAGATCTTGTTAAACACTTGTGCTAGAACTCTGTGTTCAAGCAGAAAAATCAGAAAACAAAGGCTGTTCTGCCAAAAATCCCATGCTATTTGTTTGTGGCCTCCTTATGTAATCTTCCATTATAGCACATTTCCAGTAACCCTAGTCTGAAGCATCTAGCTTTCTTTTGTCTGCTCAAATCAAATATTCTCTCCCACTCCTGTCCACTTTCTCCCAAGGTGGTATAAAGTGGTGCTAAACACTCAAAAGTGGGCTTGCACCCTTTAGTGAGTTCTGTATTTTCTTATTAAACATTACACAGACTAAGAAACATTAGACCAGTTTAGATGAAGTGGAGATGATAATTATAGTTAAAAGTGATCCAAATGAGCTTGAGTCAAACTATTTTTATTTATTTATTTATTTTCAAAAATTCAAAGATAATTTGGTAAACTATAGTACTGTAAAGGCCCGTTCACACCAAGAACGATAACTATAAATATAACTATAAAGATAACGATATTAGCGTCCACACCAGCGAATGATATTATTTGTGTATTCTAAGCGGACGCGCGTCTGCTGCTTTAAATTCTCGAGCTCATTACAGGAGGATTGATTCTGATTGGTTGGCAATGTTTTTATCGTTCATCAGGAAAAAAAAAACGTTCTGAAAGTGATTCCAACGATATCATTTCTCTGTGCCTTTATCGTTATATTTGTGGTGTGGACTCCGCTATTCTTTAATATTGAGAACCATTTTTAGAACTATATCTTTATCGTTATCTTTATCGTTATCTTTATCGTTATCGTGCTTGGTGTGAACGGCCTTAAGAATAACTGCCATAAACCTTGGAATGACCATGCAGATAATATGTTTAGAATTATTTTAATAAGCTATCATGATGATTTACTCTGACACATTTGAGAACATCTTTAGTCAGTTGTCTCATTGACTTTCTTCGATAGGACTCATAAGCTTCTCACAGCTATGGTAAGAGACAAACAATGACACTCTTTGCGTGTACAGACATTTCTGCACATTGCATATGTAATACATATTTTAATCAGATTGCAGAGTTTAGAATATAAAAACTTTGACAATGAAGACCGAACTTATGTAACACTATTTACCCACTGAACTAGAATAGACAAATAACAATTTAACTGACTAGTAATTTCAGATCAGAACAAACTATAAGAACTCATTAACAAAATAAATAAATAGATAAATAAATAGCTCTCAGGTGAAAGTTACATAATGCCCTCTAATATTTATAGTATTACAATAGTATTCTTTGTCTGATGTAGGGTTGTGTACAATAAATCAATATATGAATAGATATATTTAAAGGACATATTTGTTTACTTCTGAAAGCTGAACAATTTTGTATAGTGTTGAATTGTGTTCTTCAACACTTACTAAATGTAAATGACTAATCTGGGACCTTAAAAAAAAAAAAAAATCAGTTAAGATCCACTGATCTATATCCCATTTTCAAGACAAGAAATCTTTTCTATGCAAGAGCAGGTTTGAGCAGATATTTTCTGCAGGGAGCTGGGATTTATGGTTTATGTGACATTTAATGGGCCTTTTTCGTTCCGTTTCCACTCTCTGGCATAGCATGAGAGCTCGTGCGGAGAGGCAGCATATGGTGTTGATGTAAGAGCTTTGCCAGGTGTAGCTGAATCTGAGCTTGGCTCCCGCACACAAAGGGAGTACAGTAGATCCCACAGCTAGGCAATCAGAATGGCTGCCTTAATACAGACTAAACCATTGGCTCCATAAACATTGAGTCTTCTGTAATTCATTGTCCCAGAAGGACTTAGGGCACCTGATATATTCATGGGATCCAGCCTAAGACAGTTGGTGATATAATTGGTCCTCTTTGGACATCAATTAATGACCCAACATCTTTCATTTGATGGGTTAGGGGAAGTCGTGGCCTAATGGTTAGAGGGTTGGACTCCCAATCGAAGGGTTGTGGGTTCTAGTCTCGGGCCGGACGGAATTGTGGGTGGGGGGAGTGCATGTACAGTTCTATATCCACCTTCAATACCACGACTTAGGTGCCCTTGAGCAAGGCATCGAACCCCCAACTGCTCCCCGGGCGCCGCAGCATAAATGGCTGCCCACTGCTCCGGGTGTGTGTGTGTGTGTGTGTGTGTGTTCACTGCTCTGTGTGTGTGCATTTCAGAGCACAAATTCTGGGTATGGGTCACCATACTTGGCTGAATGTCACTTCACTTTAGTTCACCTGAAAACAAAGAATTTGTCATTGTTCACTGAGCCTCATGTTTTTCCAAACCCAAAAGTTTTTCATTAATCTTTGAAGCAGAATAAGTCCCTCCACTAAAAGTCAATGTAACTTTGGCACTTCAAAAAGTTCTTAAAAACACTGTAAGCTGAATCCATATGAATTAAACTGTTCAGACCAAGTCTTTTGATGAGACACTATCCCTTTATATGATCAACACATTCAATTTAAGTTGATTTATTCCCCTATAAAGTTTGATCAATGCACATGTATAGAGTTAATCAAATATAAACTGAAGCATAAACGTACTTGCTTGACACTTGATTCATAAGGATTATGTTTACAATGTTTTTTAGTAACTTTTTGAATTTATTTGGTTGCATTGACTTTCGATGGAGAGAGAGAGAGAGAGCTCAGGTTTCATTAAAAATATTTTCATTTGTTTTAAGAAAATTTAAATTTTATGGGTTAGGAACGACATGAGGTTAAGTAATTAATAACATAATTTACATTTTGGGGTGAACTAGCCTTTCCTTTTGAATTAAACATGAAATTGAATTATACATGGAACAAACACTTGGCCATATAGTGTTATTATTGTATGAAATGAATGTGCACCAAAATTTTGTTTGATCGGACACAGACACATATGTCAAAACCTCCATTACAAATCTGATAAGCTCATTTCTTTTGCTAGTCTAACTATGCTTTATATGATAATAAGTGGAGTTTTATTTTGGGGGCTTAGCATTGTATTTGCTTTTTGGAAAATGGTGTTACACATCCCAGATAATTATGTTTCCCAAAGAATGCATTTGCATTGCTAATGTGCATGAGTTTGATCAGATTCTCACCTGGAAATTTCCAGCATAATCCTCCTCTTGTTCACCATTGTGCCCTTCCTTCAGAGCGATAAGAGTAAAGCCTCTGAAGTATGCAGGATTGGATGCGTACAGGGTTACTGGAAATAATCACAATGAAAATAATCAGTTAGCCTATATTACCTTTCTGGTTGCTTTCATTTGTCAATCATCAAAATCAATAAAGCACATACACATACAATGATATCAGGTGTCTGATACTGAATTGGTAATATTTCATAAGTTTTGGCCATACAATCTCTAGTTATTAAGGATAAACTCATTTGACTTGTTGTTTGCAGTAGAGAGGCTAAAGAAGACAGCTGCAAATGCTTGGAAGATAAGTGTGGATAGCAAGATGCCTACTTTTTGTTCATGGAGTTGGGAAGGTGAAGGAAACAGCCAAAACAGCTGATGTCGAAGCAAGGTGAGCACTGCTTATGTGCTCCAGCAGTTAAATTTAGATAGGTTGTCCGCTCCCGAAATTGCATTTAGGGACTGTTGAGCATTTTTTATGCTCAAATACCTCCAGTAAAATGGTCATGTAACTCATTTTAAATAAAACATATAAAAAATATAATGCATAACAGATTATTGGTTAATAAAATCACTACAAATGCTTATAAATATTATAAACCTTGAATTTGACTATTCATAACAATTTCAGTATAGGAGAAAATGGAATAGCTGTAAATGTTTTGTTTGTTTATTCATTCAGTCGTTTTGTAATATTACAACCTAACATAAATGCAGCCAGCTACAGTATGGCATTATCCTTATTAAACATATTTAAATTGTAAGGATTTTGAATTGGGAATTAGGAAGTGGTAGCATTAAGCAACATTTAACCTGAAGAATTATAACTGCAAAAAAATTAAAAATTACAAAAATCGACAAAAAAAAAGTTTCTTCTCATTTAAAATCAATACATCACCACTGCTAGAGAACAAATATTTGGACTTTTGACTCAAAGCGTTATGAGACAACTTGTCCGTATGACATTAAACCCCAGTTTCCGCTAGCACTTAGGCAATAATGCACTAGAATGCTGCCTATGTAGGCAGCTTGCTAGTTTTTCAGACAAAGCCCTTATCACCAAAGAGCGCACTGTGAAGTGTCTCTATCTGCGCCGGTGGTCCTGACAACAGCTGAAATAGTGACATGTACCTCGGTAAGTGCTGCCGGGATGATAATGCTCCGGGTCTCCTTCCACTCGCAGTCTGAATTCACTGGAGCCCTCCCTCCTGCCTCCAGTTCCGTGAGGCTGAGCCCGCGTTATCCAGCTGCAATAGCCGTCAGATGGAGCCGCTCTGTCAGCGGGCTCCTCGGGCACACTCGCGCACACGCAGCCGGTTATCAGAAGCAGGACCGCGACTCTCCTCATCTCTGATAGCTTCACTTTCATTTTCCAATACGCATTTACCACCGTGTATCTAGAGTGTTGAACTCTAGTGGAAACTAAACTTGGCTGTAATAATAGGCTCCCATAAGCAGTCGCAGATATCTCCGCCTTCAGCGTGTTATACTGAATGGAGAAAGAGAGATGAAGAATCGCCCGTCTGTACCGAGTGGCTCATTCAGAGTGGACTGGCTTTAGTGTTGCTGTCTCACACTGTCAACTGAATGGATTCAGCCACACAAACTTAAAAACAAAGACCGCCGGTTTCCGGTTAATTTGATGATCGTCAGAAAAAAAAAGAAAAGAAAAAAAAGTCATCCTTTTTAATTAGGTTATAGATTATTCATTCATTTATGTTTGCTCGTTGATTTATTATTATTATTATTATTATTATTATTATTATTATTATTATTATTATTATTATTATTATTATTATTATTATGGGGAAAAAAGTGTGTAATTATTATTTTTTTTTTCATTTCACCAAACCATAGTGCAAAAATATTGTTTTAAGTAGTGTGAACCCCAGATAGGGTCGATAAATGGTTGTTATTGGTTATTGGAAGCAATGTTGTTTTCTGGTAAGGATTCTTAAAGACACAAATGCACTCAAAAAATGAACATCCATTCAATTATCATCATCATGTTATTCAAAATCTGTATGACTTTCTTCTATAGAACAATGGACAAATGATAGTATGGAACTGGTAATGTGGAAATGCCTAAGTGGAGTGGATTGTCTTTAACCATTTTGAGTGAGGAAAAATCTTGATAAGCCTCCATTAGCTTATAATTTCAAAATGTCATTTTAGAACTAATAATAAAGGAACACTGAGTTGCTTAATTTATGTTAAAAATGCTTACTATATTATAGAGTATTATGAGAAAGAGATGGACTGATACAGCGTTCATATTTGTGGTTATTCTCATAATCATAATTAAAATGTCTGCTGAGAAAAGTGCTATCTTTATCATAGTATCATTTCAACTGTTAAGGGGATTTCCCATGATTGTCACTACATGTGTTGGTTGCATAAAAGGTGTTGAAAGTAAAATACTGTTATTGTTTACAACCTTGTTTCTAGGTTCTGTGGACAAAAATGCCTTGTTGATGCCAGAGGTCAGAGGAGAATAGCCAAAGTACTGGTCATGTTGGGGTTGGATAATGAGATGCATCATTAATATTGTGCTGTTCTTCAAAGTTGAGGAAGTAAAGAAATTTCCTATGCTATGTCATCCAACATCTGCTGGAATGCGCCACATCTCCCCAACTCACCCCATACAGAGAAACTCCACATACCTTTCCAACAACTCTAACAGCCTACCCAACCCCAAATTTCCAACTGTCCTCCGATGCTCCACCACAGTCCTCAGCCTAGGATCGCCAGCTGCTCGGAAGTCAAAACACCCACCCTCCCAACAGAGAAGCATGGCAGCTGCACTGTTGTCCTGAAGACAATCCCACACTAGCCCGCCGGAGGATGATATGGCAAGCCGAATGAACATTAATATGGCAAGCCAAACAAATATTAATGTGTCAAGCATGCCATTCCCAAACCTCAGTCCAGTGCCTGCTCCTCGAAAGCACATTCTAGAGAGCCCTCCAGTGTCTGCTCCTCGAAGTGCATTCCAGAGCCCACTCCAGTGCCCGCTCCTTGGAAGCACCTTCCAGAGTTTGCTCCAGTGGTGGCCCAAGCCCCAGAATTTGCTCCAGTGTTGACACTGACCATGCCTTTTCTTCCCGATCCAGAAGAGGAAACTAGGGGTGAGGAGATGGATGTCGGCCCAGTGTTGGCCCAGCCCCAGAACAAAGCCTAGGAAGGGCTCCTGTTCCCGAGTATAGCCCACTGAGTGCTCCCGATCCTCCGTTCAGCCGAGGAAGGGCTGCTTTTCCCGAGTATAGCCCACAGAGGGCTCCCGATCCCCAGTTCAGCCCAGGAAGACTCCTGATCCCGAGTTAAGCCCGGGATGGGCTCCTCTTCCCGAGTTAAGCCCAGGGAGGGCGCCTGATTCCCCATTTAGTCCATGGATGGCTCCTGATTCCCCGTTTAGCCCAGGGAGGGCTCCTTATTTCCCGCTTAGTCCAGGGAGGACTTCTGACCCCCAGTTAAGACCAGGGAGTGCTCCTGATTCCTCGTTTAGCCCGGGGAGGGCTCCAGATCCTTAAGTATGCCCAGGGAGGGGATCCTGTCCCCAAGTTTAACCCATTGTCGGCTTCAGCCCAAGAGCTCGCTTCAGTGTCGGCTCCAGCCCCAGAGCTCACTCCAGAGTCTGCTCCTCCAGAGCGCCCACCAGTAGCTTCCAAGCTGGAAGCCCATCAAGATTCCTACATTTCCCCAAGAAGATTTTGGTAGGATCCACCATAGCCTCCTGAGTTTCCTGATCCATCATGGCCGCCTGTGTCTCCAGTTCCACCATGGCCTCCCGGGTCTCCTGATAAAATTAAATTAATTAAAAAAATTAATAATAATAAAACTTGTAAAATGTAATTAATATACAAGTAAAGATATCATATTACACAGCACGATACATTACTGTACCGAGGAATTATAGAGTCTGATGGACACAGGTAGAAAGGGATTTCCTGTGTCGCTCTGTGGAGCACCTATGTTGAATGAGTCTGTGACTGAGCATACGTATGTGTCTATCCAGAACATCATGGAGTAGGTAGGAGGTGTTTTCTAAGATGGCCAGTACCTTAGACATCATCCCTCTTTCTGACACTATAGTCAGATATTCCAACTCCACTCCCACAACAGAAGCACCCATAAATTTACTTAGACTTCCCGGCCTAAGCCAGATCATTGGAACATACTCCAGGCTAAGAGGTCCTTGACCAAAAAGTCCTGACCATTGTGGCTCAGGACTAATGAGGGCAGGCCATTCTGGGGAAGAGAGATTCACACCACACAGTGCCCGTCTCATCCAAGTGCCCTCAGGAGATTGGTCTGCCAACTCTGCTGGTGCAGCGGTCTCCCGCGAGTGCTACTTTCAGCTACCACCTGGAAACGTAGCATGTACTAAGAGGCTTGCCACCTGGACTGAGGTCCCCAGAGCAGCTGGGTCGGCTGTCCCCTGCCGGTGTGCCGCTTCAGGACACTGAACTAGCTGCTCTAGCCACACCAGAAGTAACCGTCTCGAGAGGCTGATTCCCTTAGTAGACTATTTTTTCAGCTTGGAAGCTACTGATAAATGTGTCTCAATAGGCCCTGCATACTGTAGAAGGAGGCTACAGAATCCAGTTCTGTTCTCCTCTGCCTCGATTCAACAGGGTTACCCTCACTTTAGTGGGTCCCTATCAGGCTCTAACTACTCTCTTGAAGAAGGAGGCCGTCGAGTTGGTCCCTCCACATGGAAAGAGAGTCTGGACTCTACAGCCATTACTTCATTGTTCCAAAGAAGGATGAGGGTAGTGTCCAATTTCAGATCTGCATCAGCTAAACCGCTCAGTCATGCGACTGAAGTTCAAGATGCTCACACTCAAACAAGTCTTGTCTCACATCAGGTCTGAGGACTGGTTTGTCACGATCAATCTAAAGAGGCATACTTCCATGTTTCTATCCTTCTCACTCACAGGAAGTTCCTGAGGTTTGCTTTTGGGGGCAAAGCGTACCAATATCGGGTTCTTCCCTCTTTCCTCTGGTTCCATTATGACCCCAGGGCATTCGCATACTTAAATACATAGACGATCAGTTGATTTTAGCTCTTTCAGAGCTGGTAGCATTTTGTCATCGAGATGTTGTTCTCACTCACATGAAAGAGTTTGGGTTAAGACTAAACACCAAGAAAAAAAAAAGAAATTAGTGGTGTGTAAACGGCTATTAAGGATGTTCAGGTGAACATACACGAGTGCAACGGGTGCATCACACAGGCTGAAGAACGGGTATCCTCGACAGAGGATTCAATTAGCGGCCTGCAGACAAAAGTCAGCACGTTGGAAAGAAAGGTGAAGTTTTTGGAAACAAAGGCAGATGATCTGGAAAACAGAAGCCGTCGCAATAACATGAGAATCGTGGGCATACCAGAGAATGAGGAGGTTGCAGATTCATGCACTTTTATGGAAAAATGGTTTACCAAAAATCAAAATGTGATATTCGAGTGATACTGGAGAGAGCTCACCGCATTACCGGACCGACAAGCGCCCCCGCTTCCTCGACTTTCAACACGCCTACTGCAATCTATCAGTTCATTAATGGTCTGGGAGGGGATGCATGATGAAGCTATGGTGACATCTCTTTCATGGCGTTTTTCTGCTGCCCGCTTCCCTCCCTGCTCTCCAGTAATAATAACTTGCTGCATGACTATATTAGGGAGGTAAGCTAATACTTGTTTTCATAGGCATTTATCATTGGTTTCTAACTTGTTTGATGACTTCATGGGTGTAAAGGCAATAGCACTAAATTCCCTTCAGTGGCGGATAAAGGATATTTTATTTTATTTTTATTTTGTCTTTTTTTATTTTATTATCATTAAAAAAAAAATTCTGGCGATGAGAGTGGGAGACATAAATGCAGGACATCTGTGATGGTCGGAGGGGACACAGATTTACTGCTGGCCGAGTCGCCTTTATGGAGGTTCTGGATAAACCATCACTTCCTTGCAAAACTTTTTTTGCACGGCCGACTCAAGTGCTTTATATGGTTCTGTTAATGTTACTGCAAGGAAGATATGTTTACAGGTGAATAAATTGGAAGTCTGGATGCAAAATGTTATCATGTATATAGTTACAGTGTTAGTGTTAATGTTTTATTTTACAACATGGGATATGTATAACAATGTGCCCCAAGAACATAAAAGAACTGCAATGTGTGATAAATGGTTTGCATACGTAAGCGTTAATGGATAGTATAAGAGTAATTAGCTATAATGTTAAGGGCTTACATAAGCCCATAAAAAGGAAAGGAATTCTCAATGAGCTTAAACATAATAACTGTACTATAGCCTTTATACAAGAAAGCCACCTATCAGACTCTGAACATATGAAACTTAAAAGGTCATGGGCGAGCCAAGTGTATTTTTCATCTCAAGGTTCAGCGAGAAGGCGTGGAGTTGCAATATTGTTGCACAGTTCACTGAAGTTTTGTTTACACTCAGAAATTACAGATAAAGAAGGGAGATTTATTTTGGTAAATGGGTCCATCTGTGGTGTGAATGTCTCTATGCTGAATATCTATGCTCCAAATAAAAGCAATAGAATTTTTTTTAGAAAGTTAGTGAAATGATTATAGAAAAAGCTAAAGGAATCATTTTGATTGGGGGAGATTTTAATTGCATTTTGTCAAATAGGATGGATAAAAACCCACCATCATTTGCCACGCTTTCAGGGACCAGTAGGATCCTAAAACAAATGGAGGAGGATCTGGGTCTGATCGATGCATGGAGAAATATACACCCAAGAGTTCGGGATTACACATTCTATTCAAACCCACATTCCTCATATTCCAGGATTGATTATTTCTTTGTTGCTAAAAATGAGTCTTAAAGAGTCCTAGATTGTAAAAATCATAACTTAACCTTAAGTGACCATGCCCCAGTTAGTTTGATTTGGGATTTGGGTAGGGGTTATAGTCCAAACCTATGGCGCCTAAATGTCTCACTTCTAAATGATAATGCATTTAAAGATCATATAAAGGCGGAATTGGACCAATACATTCACTTTAATGACACGAGTGAGACGTCACCAGTGATCTTGTGGGAGGTGGCTATGGTAGTTTTGAGGGGAAAGATAATTTAATTAGCATCAGCTAAGGCGAGACTTGGAGAAGCCAAATATAAAGAACTTGAAGAACAAATTAAACAGTTAGAACAGAGACATACTGTAAAAGTAAATTATCTACAGATTATCTAACTCAGCTTAAGGAAGCCAGGAGGGCCTTGGGAGACTTGCTCACAAATAATACTGAGAGAAATTTAAGATTTTTAAAACAGCGCTATTATGAGCATGGGAGTAGAGTAAGTAAATTATTAGCATTCCAACTAAAAAAAAAACAGATGAGCCTAACATTAAAAATAACGACCAAGACAAGCCCTTTATGTATAAGCCAGATGAGATATCGGGAGCTTTTGCCACTTTTTATAAGAAACTGTACTTAAATACAGACACATACAGAATTTGAAAAAAAATATGCCTACTTATAAAGCATAAACCTGTAAAGGGTATCAGAAGAAGCTTCACAAGCTATAGATCGACCCATTATGAGAGAAGAAATTGTAGAAACAATCATGGGGTCAAGGAATTTTAGAGAAAGCATATGCTTATGCATTTGAAAGGGGGGAATTCCCACCAAATTGAAAAGAGACAATAATTTTGGTTATTCATAAGGACGGGAAGTACCCTACAGAGTGCAGATAGACCCATATAGACCCATAGCTCTTCAAAATTCGGACTGCAAAATATTGACCTCCATACTGGCAAAAAGACTTAAAACAGTTATTACGACTCTAGTGCACCCAGACCAGACAGGCTTTATTACTGGTCACCAGCTGTCTGATAATATTCGTTGGCTACTGAATGTTATGTCTTATGTCAAGTCTAAACCAGTGCCATGTATGGCATTAGCTTTGGATGCAGAAAAAGCATTCGACCGTGTCTCCTGGCCTTTCCTTTTTAGTGATTTGAGGAAATACGTTCTAGGCCCTGGCTTTGTTAAATGGGTCCAACTGTTGTGGTCATCTCCAAAAGCGTCAGTAAGGGTAAATGGGTGTTTCTCACAAAAAATTCTGTTGGGGAGGGGTTGCAGACAGGGGGACCCTCTTTCACCTCTTCTTTTGGCCCTTAGTATAGAGCCCCTTGCACAGCTAATACGAGATAGCACGGATATTAGTGGTATTAGTGGTACAGGAACACAGGTTGTCGCTATATGCAGACGATGTAATTGTGTGTATCTCAGATCCCACAAAGTCTGTTCCAAATTTAATGAAATGTACTGAGACTTTTGGATTTTTCATTCCGGTTACAAAATAAATGTGACTCAGACAGAAGCACTCCCCATGAACAATTTAATTTCCCCAGAGATTAAATCTGCTTTCTCATTTAGATGGCCCAGGGAGGGAATTCGATATTTGGGAATAAATATACCCCCTGACCATAGTTTATATCAAAGTAACTATATTAAATTAATAGATAAAATTAAGCACGATGTGAACTGCTAGAATGCACTTACCCTTACTTTAATAGACAGGGTGGAAGCTGTTAGGATGAACGTTTTCCCAAGGCTCCTCTTTCTTTTTCAAACTCTACCAATCTCTCCGCCTAAATCTACTTTTAGTCTTTTAGATCGTATCATCTCAAGATTTATATGGCAGGGTAGGAGACCTAGAGTTAGATATAAAGTTTTACAACTGGCAAAAACTAAAGGGGGTCTAGGACTACCCATCTTGAAGCACTGGTTAGCGTCACAGTTACATGCAATGATAGACACCAGATGACACAAGTATGGCTCAATATAGAAAAAAGTTACAGTCCTGATATGCCTTTGTCAGTGATCCCCTTTAATAGGATTAAATCCACCAGAGAACTTTTGGGAGAATGGTCGAACACAACATGCGTAGCTTGGAAGGAAATACAACAGATATTTAAGCCAACAGGCGATTTTTCTGTTTTGAGTTAAATTACTTATTTTCGAGATTTTCTTCCATTGAGACTTGATACAGGATTCAAAAACTGGAAACTTTTTAAACTTCATCATGTACACCAATTATTTAGTAATAACAACTTCAAATCATTTGAACAACTGAAAATAAAGTTTAAACTTCCAAGATAATACTTTTTCAGGTACCTACAATTAAGGAGTTTCATAATAAAACACCCAAACTGGAACAGATTAATAGAGACCTCCCTTTAAGAATGGTATTTAATAAAAATTCAGGGTGGAGAACATATGAGGAAACCAATAACCAAGGTTTATAAAATAACTGCTTCAATGGCAAGAGATAATACATTTTGTGTGAAAGACAAGTGGACTAGGGAGCTACGGCTCGAAATAAGTGACAAAGTTTGGTTGGAGGTATGTACCCAGGCTCATAAAGTCACGAATGCCAATTTGTTGAAGGAATTTCAATGGAAAATAACTAGATTTTTCAGATCACCACAAGTTGTGGCTAAAATGAATCCAAATCAATCAAGTCAGTGTTGGAGGGGGTGTGGAGAGACAATGTGTTACAGAATACCACAGGAGGCGGAGGATAACAGAAAGACGGGTAGTGCTAGGTAAAGTGATGTGGAGGTTGGCTGTGATGAATGGATCTGTAGAAGAGGGGTAAAGACGTCAAAGAAGGGAGGTGTACCACACACACACGGAGATGGCCGGGAACTTCTGGAGATCGCTGTAGAGAGATAAGTAGAGATAGAGTTAGTCCTTAGAGTTAACATAAAAGTAAGACCTTGTTGTGAATGAGACCAGATGCTGACTGGGTGCGTGTGTGGTATTTGTAGTGCAGAGGTGGTTGGATGTTGATGAGGGTCAGGTGGAAGTGCTCAGTACTCAGGTGAGGGTGTGCGTTGTGATTGAATGGAGGTGGAACCTGGCGTGTCTGTAACACAATGGCTACTCACTCACATATTTTTTGGCAATGCCCTTTGTTGGATAACTTCTGGAAATCCATTTTTACATATATAAACAAAGTATTGAATGTTGATCTGATAAGAGACCCTCTGATAGCAATAGGGATTAAACCAGTTGTGATGCACAGTAGGAAAAAGATGTTACTGATAGCAGCAAAGAAAGCAATTACAATAAAGTGGCTTAAAAATGAGTCACCAAATCAAGCTGAATGGCTAACAATGTTGAGAAATATTTACACTACGGAAAAAATTACATATTCGTTGAGATTACAGAAGGAACTTTTTATTGAAAGATGGGCACCATTAAGACGGTGATGGAGGACCATTAGAACTAACTGGCTATATTTGCCAGGGGAACTTAAATACAATCCATGTTTTGTTTAAAGTTGATGTTTGTCTTGTTCAAATTGTTTACTTTAAATGTTGTTAATTTTCTTATTTCCTCTTTTCCTTGTTTCTTTGGACATATTTTTCTGTGGAATTGATCATACATGTAAGGATGTGTGAATGTTATGATCCCCTGTAAAGGATATTGTTTCTGTGTGCAAGTGATTTTTGTAAAAGGAGATCTGAAGAACATTCAAAATAAAAAAAAATGAGTAACAAAAAAAAAAAAAAAAAGATTTGCAAGCCACTAATGGCTCTCCTATGACGTCTTGCCTTTCCACTGGGCTGATTACACATGTGATTCAGAAAGTGGTTATGCAGAGGGCATTCCCAAAGCGCTTTGACGCAGCATCTCGTTCCCTCGAGGAACCATAGATACATACATAACCTGAGATGTTTTTCACTAACCACGTATATATAGTACATGGTTTTCTCAAAAACACAATCATGTACATACATGCTATTTACATATGACTGAAGCTCAATTTGTGCTGAATACAGTGTTTTCAGAATTTAGCAATGTACTGTATATGTTTATAAACAACTGAAAAAAAGCACAGAAGTCAGGGCATGTAAAAACTTTTCCAGGCCCCCAAAACCCCCTTAGACCCCAGAGGGTTCTGGGTCTGGTGCAGTTATAACAACATGCTTAAAACAGTGGTTATGATAATATACTTCACTGTTCATTTTTAACTGTTTGGTTTGGCTCAGCTACCAAATCTGATATCAGAAGACTACAACAGGACAATCAGGACTGCTAAAAGATGATTATTGCTGCCTCTTGCCTACCCTTCAAGATCAAGAGCTTTACATCTCCAGAGTGAGGAAAAGGGCTAGTAAAAACAGTATGGACCCCACAAACCAAGCACACTCCCTCTTTGAACTGTTGCCCTCTGGCCAGCTCTACAGAGCACTTTGCACCAAAACATCCAGACAAGAACAGGTTTTAATTTTTTTTTCAGGCCATATTCCAACTGAACACACATGACAAACCTCAGGACGGTACTGTAAATAACCCATCAAAACTTTAATCTGTAAATAGTACATATGCACATTCAGATTTCTATTTACTGACATTTTATTTTTCTTTATATTTTATTACTATATTCTTATTTATAAATTATTGTTGATTCTCTTTATTAATAGTGTTTTTAATACCCTAAATAGTATGTATGTCTGCACTATGTTTGTACTTTCTGTAATGGAAGCTCCTGACACCAAGATAAATTCCTTGTGTGTGTAAAAACACTTGACAATAAAGCTCTTTCTGATTTGAATTCTTATTCTGAGTAGAACTGATTGACTAAAAGAGTTACCTGTGTAAAATACATATTAAAGGTGTGTGTCCACGGGCTTCATTTCTGAAGCTGAGACTAATGCTGTAATGTTGTAGAGGCTTTAATTGATCAGAAAATGAAACATAAAATGTCAAAAACAGGTATAAAGTGTCCAAGGAGAAATTATGTTTAAAATAAACAGGGGATCTGGTGTCCTTATTGTGAAAGAAGGGCAGTTTTCAGGAAGGAGGGGTCCAGTTAGGGGGCAGAATACAGCAGCCGCATGCACTCCCCTCTCTCGTCCAGGTTGCAAGAGGTGGCGGCTTCATCACAGCAGCTCTTCTTTCGCGGCGCTTCAGGGGAATAACGTTCTGGCATCCTGGCCCATCTACCACGTCACAGGTGTGGCTCCATTCAAGACACCAAAGCCCCTTTCAGACTGCCATTCCGGCAAATACACGTGTAAAGTGTTCCGGCAATTGTTCCCGGGTAGCTAGATTTTGCACGTTCACACTGCCAGCGATTACCCGGGATATGTGCACACTTTCACACACAACCCGTAAAGATGCCGTAATGACACGTGACATCAGGGCGTGATGTGTAATGTACGAGTCGAAAACGTTAGGCACGTTATACTTTCACTGAATCAAGCAAATGATCTCGGCGTCAGTGCGGAAAGTGAGGAACTAACTGATCTCTGCTTCATTACAGTTTGCACATATTTTTTTGTCACGAACGTTGATCTTCCTTCAAAACAGCCAGTAAAAGAATCGCGCGTTATCACTTCTACACGGCATTAGATCTGGCTTTTGTTCACACAGTGCTCGTCCCGGGTTGAACCCGGCAATGCTACTAGGTCCCTGACCCGGGTTCAATGCCGGAATCAATCCCGGGACGTGTTTGCTTTCACACAGAAGGCGACCCGGCAATGTTCCAGCAATATGCCAGGTCCGACATGCGTGTGAAAGGGGCTCAAGTCTGACAGCTCGTGTCTCTGGCTGCATGGGAGTCCTTCTACGCTCCCCCCTGGACCCAGGTAAAAGATACCGGTCTCTCAAGAAGAGGCATGCTCGGCTTTTAACAGTGCCGTTGATGAGGCTCCATTCACTTCAGGTGTGCCTGATCACACATCACCAGACCTGGCTGTTTCTGCAACCCTCCTGTCTCACACACCCACTCCTGACTGAAGGGTGGCGATTGTGGGGAAGTCGTGGCCTAATGGTTAGAGGGTTGGACTCCCAATCGAAGGGTTGTGAGTTCTAGTCTCGGGCCAGACGGAATTGTGGGTGGGGGGAGTGCATGAACAGCTCTCTCTCCACCTTCAATACCACGACTTAGGTGCCCTTGAGCAAGGCATCGAACCCCCAACTGCTCCCCGGGCGCCGCAGCTTAAATGGCTGCCCACTGCTCCGGGTGTGTGCTCACAGTGTGTGTGTGTGTGTGTGTGTTCACTGCTCTGTGGGTGTGCATTTCGGATGGGTTAAATGCAGAGCACAAATTCTGAGTATGGGTCACCATACTTGGCTGAATGTCACTTCACTTTCACTTTCACTTAAGGGAGAGGGTGAAAATGATAATTTGGGGGAGCCAATCAATCCGTCACAAACTCTATTCTGCAGTTAAGTCAATTGAATACAGATTAATCTCCTGTAACAATATTAAAACTTAATAATCACCGGGAAGAAGGAGGCAAATAAAGACAAAACAGTGCGGCAGCACCTTATGGACTACTGCTGCACACAAACAAAACCAAAGCATAAAATAAATCCAGGCCTGGTCCTCTCTCGTCCTTCACTGTCATCGCTCCTGCTTTATATCCTTCCATCTCCTCCATGGGACTCGAGAACGGTGGGTCGAGCAGGTGTTGCTCATTTCCAATCACTGGCCTCGCTCCGTTCCCACAGCTCTCTGCACCACCCCACTCGCCCCAAAGCCAATTAAAGTCTAACTAGGCAAACTAGAGACTTCAAGGCAGGTGTGTTAAGGCCAGTTGGAGTTAAACCCTGCAGGACACCGGACCTCAAGAAACAAGTTCGGAGACCCTTGATATAAAAATATTGCTGGCACTAACCTGCAGCCTTCTATTTTATACATTTCCTAAAGTATCACATATGTGGAAAAAATAATAGTAAGTGTATCTGGCAACCAGCCCCAAAAACAAATCGCTCAAGGGACGAGGTCAAAGATGTAACCTTTTTTACCATTTCCCTCACACTTAAAATTCTTCTCTTACATACACATATTTTCTTCAGACATACATGCATTTCTTCTTACAAGCATTTAATTTTTATAACATCAATATTTACTTTGAATAAATTTGCATAAGAGCAAAATCCATAAAATGAATGAATATAAGAGGAAAATTTAAGAATGTGTGTTAAAATGTGTGACTAAATGTGTGTGTGTGTGTGTGTGTGCGTGTGTGTGTGCGTGTGCGTGTGTGTGTGTGTGTGAAAGGAGAATATAAAGGTGTGAATGTGCCTTTATATTCTATATACATATGCATTATGCATTATAGCATGTACGACAATTCATATCTGACCACATTTCTTTTAATTCTTTATTATTTAACCTTTTTTATCATTTTTGTTTTACACATTTGTAAATAGTGTAAATAATAATAATAATAATAATAATAATAATAATAAATAATTATTGCTAATTAAAATTACAAAATTATATTTTGCAAATTATTTTTTTATGGTTTGCCAGTTGTCATCACCCTTTGGCTTTCTATAATTCTGCTGCATAGTTAAATGATATATCATCAGTTGCAAATAACCTGCCTGCCTGAAGTTCTCTCAGTACTTGACTAGTGTTGAAAATACAGAAATTTACTTAATCTAATAATACCAACAGATAGTTATTAAAATAATTTTAATTGCAAAACTTGAAAATTTAATATTCCTACTTTCCTGAATATACTAATCATGGTCTTCACAATATCACAGATCTTTATATTTTTTGTTTGTCTTTTTACATCAGTTTTGTCTCTGTTTGGAAATTTACCAGATAGGCAGTTGCTGTCAACTAATTACGAAATAAAACAAGAAATTGAGCCGAGTAAAACAAAGGTGCTATAAGGTTTTGACATTTGAAACCTCCTTTCCTGCTCAAATCCAGTCTTCTCTTAATTAGGAAAGGTTTTAATTGCAACACATTAATAGAACTGTTACTTGATAGGTCTGTGGCACAAATGTATTTTATGTAGGTGTGTGAATTCGTAGGTCAAATAGTCAGATGCCCACCCACACAAGCAGTGGTGCCCTTTTCCACCTTTCAGCAGTGCATGAGTCTCAGGTGGACTTTGATGTGTTATTCCACCAAGACTTGTCCATGCTTTGTTGAGTAAGAGTTCAAGAAAGAAGTATAGTAATTATCTTATCTGCATTGAGAGGCTTTGTCCGGACCACAGACTGCATTATTTTTTTTTTAATGTTAATATAATTGTAGTATGCCATTTCAATACAGACAATTATTAATTTAGAAATGTCATATACATGTAAATACATCCCAAGATAAGCATACATAAATGACACACTTAATTTTTTAATTATATTTAATGAAGATTGGAAGATAACTTTGTTACTTTTGCAGTATAGTTTCCATGATTAAAAAAATAATAATAATAAAGTTAATTTTATTTATTTATTTATTTATTTATTTATTTATTTATTTATTTATTTTTATTTATTTATTATTATTTTTATTTTTTTTTGGGGGGGGGGCAATTTATATTTCAATATTCCGCTTGCTTTCAAATCCCTGCAGAGGACCTCCATCATGGGCTTCTGAAATATGAATTGATGTACTATCTATCAATCTTGCTGTAATATCTGCATTTGAGGCATCCAAGGTCCTTCAAAAGCAACTGGAGAACATCAGTGTCGATGACTTGCACTAGAAATCACTAGAAATCTCCAGTGTAAGAATTCACACATGACTTTTTGGGTCTTTGTCCTCTGTTTCGTAGGCCTCCACAACATCCATAAGGCTTTGAGGAAATTACACACTCCGTTAGATTCTATTGAACCTCTTGTATCGAAGCCATTTAAGTCAAGTGGAGTTTACTGTGAAATCAAAACAAAGAAAACAAATTACATGTCAACAGATATTTCCTATAACTGGGAATTCTATAATTCTATAGTTCTATAACTCTGTTAATAAAAAAAATTGAGCACTTGCTGTGTAATTTTAATGTAGGAGTGGGTCTGGACATTGCCCAAATATGTTAATTTGCAAACTGAATGTGCAATGATTCATATGATATTTGCTTCCAGTTTTAGTCGCACAAAAACGTGTAAAAATATGTGTTATGCTGCTTCATTTTGCAAACTGGTATTCATTATCATAATTAAAACATACTGAATTGTAGGACAAATAGTCTTACAGTTTACTTGTATATTGTTCCCGTGGCTCAAGATGTAACGCATTGCGTTAGCAGCACAAGGTTGTGGGTTCAGTTTCCAGGGAACAAAAGTTAGGTTAAAAACTGTTATCCTGAATGCACTGTAAGTCACTTTGGATAAAAGTGTCTGCTAAATGCATAGATTTATTCATTTTAGTGTTCTTCTGCATACTTTTTAAATGGAAGAAGTTTGGAACAACCAGGACTTTTCCTATTGGACAGGCAGAAGTCTCTTCTTAGTGCATGACACATAAAAGCCTGCTTGAAAGTCTGCTTGCTCTGGTCTGATGACTCTTAATTCCAAGCGTCATGTCTGGAGGAAACCAGGCACTGCTCATCATCTGTGCAACACAATCCCAGCTGTGAAGCATGGTCGTGGTGGCATCATGCAGTTTTTTTTTCAGAAGCAGGGATAGAAGAATTGGCCAGGGTAGATGGAAAGATGAATGCAGCAAAATACAGATATATCCTTTATGAAACCCTGGTCCAGAGTGCTCAGGACCTCAGACCAGACTGAAGGTTCAACTTCCAGCTAGAGATTCACCTTAAACCCACAGCCGAGACAACACAAGAATGGCTTATGGATTACTCTGATGAAAGTCCTTGAGTGGCTTAGCAAAAGCCTGGACTTGAACCCAATCAAACCTACCCGGAGAGACTTGAAAATGGCTGTCCAAAAAAAAAGTCCCAATTCAGCCTGAAATCTACAGAGAAGATTGACAGGAAATACCCAAATCCAAGAGTGCAAAGCTTGTTACATCATACACAACCCATAAAGACTTGAGGCTGTAATTGATGCCAAAGGTGCTTAAACTAAGAAGTTAAGAGTCTGAATACTTTGATCATTTATTGTTTTATTTTTATTTTATTTTCAGGCTTATCACAAATACGGAGTTCAGCGCAGTGTGAAAATGAGACTTGAGCAGAACATAAAATGAGTGTGTCGGGCGGGGGGGGGGGGGGGGGGGGGTAACTAGTAGTATGTTTGTGTTTATAATTTGTTTGTGTTTTGTATTGCTTTTTGTATTGCTATTTGTATATTCTACTATATATGCTGTAAGGCATCCTTGAGTGTCCTGAAAGGTTCATTTAGGTTACAGGATTTTGTACAACTAAGCATAATATATATATATATATATATATATATATATATATATATATATATATATATATATATATATATATATATATATATATATATATATATATATAAACTGTCCACTTGTATATCCTGGAGCATTAGGACCCACACAGATCACAAAGGTGAGGACCTCTGCCTCCCTCACTAACACCATTTTCAAGAGGCAGGGAAAGAAGAGGAAAAGATGATCCCATTCTCCAGTCTCTATAGTTGGTTTCCATCCAAATTTGAAAATTTATCTTTTGGGCAAAATTGGAATATAGCATTAAATGTGCGAATAATCACTGTTTCCATCCAATGAGTCAAAGAGAACAAAGTCATCATTACCTAAATATCAGAAAGAAAAAAAGGAGAAAACACTAAATATAATAATGTTCATATATAATAAATTACTTTCACCTCAGTTCTAGAAGATGAAAACAATGGATATGGTCATTGCTTTCAGAGGTGGATGTCTGCTGTTTGGGAAGGATGTGGTGATTATACAGAAGTACTTTGACAAATATATTAAGTAAAAAATCACCTCAAGAAAGCATAAAATCTACATAGCTAAAAACGTATAGCTATGTTTCCATCACCATGGTTCTATGCACATTTTGAAGTATGCATCAAAAAAATAATTACCAAATAAAAAAAGAAGAAATTAAAAAAAGAAATCCCTTAACTTGAAAATATTTTTTTTACACTCACTTTCTCACTCCATAGCTGCAAAATATGAATTGGCTGAGAATGAGTATCAGGGTGAGATAATGTCATAGACTTAGTAATGGTTCAATCACATGTTATGATGACACAAGGATTCTTCAATTATGGAACTTATGTTTCACCAAACTTTTTCAGTGGGTCTTTCTGAAAATAAAAAGAAAAAGAAAAATTATTCTTAATTAGTGCTAGATATGTGTTTAACGAACATTTAAAGTGAATTTAGCTTTAAATGCATTGCAGACTACCTTAACAATCTTCCATTTCCTTCATAACCTTCTCAGGATTTTAAAGAGCACTACAGGCATTATGAGACTAAGCATGAGTGGGTAGATTTTAACCTGGCTGAGGAAAACAATTTTTTATTTATTTATTTATTTATTTATTTTCTATCAAGATAAGAACAGGGAAAACAGCATGGTACATGCTGACAGACAGTTATTTTAAAGCATGTGTAATGGTGGAATTGAGAATCTACCTCTTAAGTTCTTGATCTATCTCTTATATCAGAATCTAAATCATCAGTATGCTGTAGGAGTGCGCAAGAGAAAATCTCTTTGTTGACACACATAGGACATTTAACAGCTGGCCAGCCCTGTAGTTGTTTACAAGGACTATAATTAGGTTTTCAACATACAACCAGCAAATCTGACCTTTTCGCAAGAGTCAGCCTTCCACTTGGCCGGGTGACCTTTACCAGTGTAGGAGAATGTCTGTGCCACAGCGTTTCTGTACAGTCATTTAGGTCAAGCCTGAGGGCAAATTTCTTCTTACTTGAATCTTTAGAGAATTCCAACCTACTACAGGTTTGTTTTTTTTTTTCAGAAATGGGAAAAAAATCTAAAATAAGGGATTCACCATGTCGTTACAAATTTGTATTAATTTCTTTCTTCTGTAGAACATTATTCTATAATTCAATCAATGAGCATAACAATGTATTTATTGATTATTATTATTATTATTATTATTATTATTATTATTATTATTATCAATATATATTAATAGAAAGTTGACTGGAAGGAAATAGTGCCATAGGAAAAGGTGCACAAGCAACAGGGATGACCACAGCCTTGGGAAGATTGTCAGGAAAATAATAAATATTATTTATTATTAATAAATATATAATAAAATAATTAATTTATAATTAATAAAAATTAATAACTCTTCCAACAATTGATTTATCTCTGTCTCTCTGTCCTTCTCTATAGTCAAGCCAGGTTTAGTTAGCAGTGGAGGAGAGCACCTTTGATCACCAGGGAGTCAGTCAAGAGAGAGTGAGTACACTGGTCCATGGCACTTAGTTCTCAGCTTTGTAGGGTTTTTTTTTGGGAATAGAACGGTAGATATGCATATCTACAGCGACCGCAAGGATGGTGTACTGGTTGGTTGTGTCCGACCGATTGTGGTGGGCCAGTCTGAGCAAAAATGCCAGGGCCCTTTTTTTGTCCCAGTCCAGCCCTGTTCTGAACTGATTCTGTGCTAGTGTTATTGGCGCGGGTAAACCGAAGGCTTGATTCAAGGGCAATATTTTTTTTTTTTCATTATTACAATATTTGTGTCTCTAATTATTGGTTTTATAAAAAGACAGGGAAATCAACAAAGTCAATGCAGCCATCTACCAGGAGATTTTGGAACACTTTATGCTTCCATCTGCTGGCAAGCTTCATGGAGATGCTGATTTCATTTTGCAGCAAGACTTTAACACCTGTCCACAGTGCCAAAACCACTTCCAAGTGGTTTGATGACCATGATATTACTGTGCTTGATTGTCCATCCAACTCACCTGACCTGAACCTCACAGAGAATATATGGGGTATTGGGAAGAGGAAGATAAGTAACATCTGACAAACAATACAGAGGAGTTGAAGGCCGATCTCAAAGCAACCTGGGCTTCAATAATGCCTCAGCAGCGCTTTGGAGATCTTGAACATTTCTGTTTTGTAAATCTTTTTTTTTTTTTTTTTTTTTTTGATTGATCTTTGAAAAAATATGTAAACATTTTGAGTAACTGATATCTTTATTTTCCTAACCTGTAAGTCATAACCATCAGAAAAAAAAGAATAAAATATGTTATAAATAATAATATAAATTGAAATTTTTCAGTTTGTGTGCAATGAATCTAGAATATAAGATGGTTTGCTTAAAAAAAAAAAAAACTTATTATATATATATATATATATATATATATATATATATATATATATATATATATATATATATATAATAAATAAATAATATAAATAATATATAACTTTTCCATGATATTCATGAATTTGTGCCAACACAAGAGTTCTTCGGCTTGGAGGTTATTATTTGAACCTGTCTTGTGTGTTTTTATTAATTTGATGGTTTGGGCAAAACATAAACAAGCAATTCAAGCTCTATAGACCACTTGGGCAGCGAACCCCACATGGAAAAAACCTATAAAAACATATATGTTTCAATATAGGTTTTGATATAGGTTTTTAATATATGTGACATATAAAATTGTCCGTTTTCCTATATTATATGTACATATATGCACACATATATTTAAACATATGTACATATGTGCACACATATATTAACACATATATGTACACATATATATGTGCATACCTATACCTATATAGGTACATATATGCACGTATATATGCACCTATATGTTCACCTATAATAGTAAAATTAAAATCCATAGCTGCTAGGTAACATAAATAAAAGTCCAAAATGTATGAAATTTACATTATTTATTTACTCAAGATCAATGAAATAGTACAAAACAAAAAATATAGTACAAGATCAAAAATAATACAAAAAACCTGCTAGGCAACATAAATAAAAGTCCAAAATATAGAAATGTACATTATGTATTTACAAGAACAATCAAATAGTACAAGAACAAAAATAAGACAAAAAACTGAACAGAAAAAAAAAAAATCTTTATTATTCTTCGAAAGTCTGTCATGACGCGCCTCATCATCCTCCTCCTCCTATTCGTCTTCCTTCCTGCACTATCCAATGACGTTTATTAGGGTGTCCGAGATCGGCGCACAAATTTTAGCGGATAGGCATTTTCGTCCACACGGATCTGGCGTTTTGGAAGAGTGAAACCGATGTTTTGAAATCGGGTCCCAGAGTGGATATATTTGAAAACTCCGCCTTTGCGTTTCATCTGCACGGCGAATCTGTAAATTTTCTGAAAATATGGCTTCATCAGCCAACGTCTCGCCCCTAGTCAAACACCACTACATCACGTAACAGCAACAAAAACATGAACAGACACTGAATGCTAACATTAACACGGATTAATAAATGTATTGTTCCATGTTCGTTTGCGTACCACGAGCAGCAAATCAATGTCTTCTTCTCCGTTTTAAGTGTATCTTTGTGGCAGAATTACACCGCCACATGCTGGTCTGGCATGTATACTACATTGGTTTCATGTATGACAGTCAAAAATGGGACATGACATACTGTACCAAATGACCAGATTCTGCCATTAGCTATATAGAAGATATATCTTGTATGTATAGGGCTTATATGTGGATATGAAGAAGCAATACTGGAGACCTATATATCCTGTATATGCACATACATCTCAATGTTGCCTATATGTGGCATATATACAATGCTTATATATACGCAGCATGTGCTGCATATACACTGCATATAGGTTTCATATATGCGCATATATCCACATATAGGTTCTTTCCATGTGGGGCGTGCAGGATGGATAGAAGAAAAAAAATGAGAGAAAGAGTCAGTTGTCAGTCAGCTTCAGAAATACCACTGATTAAAATATAAGACTCTGAATTGAATCATCAAATATCTTTGAAGAAACATGCAGGTCTCCAGCAGAAGAACAAAAAGGGTTGGCAACTACTATGAACCACTGATTTCTGCACTCAAAAAAAGGATTCAGGGCTGGGACTAAAGTGAGTTATCAGGTGTCAAGTCATGTCTGCAGATCCTCAGCTTTCATGTTAGGGGTCTTTGTCACTTCTTCAAGGGTGTCCTCGTTTGGCAGGCTTTGTGGACTGATGGAGGCTTTTTTAATAAAGCCTTATGACAGCTTAACAGTCCTCCAGCTGAGATAAATTTCAACAACTCTGAAATCTGATCTTTAGAAGTGTCTTTTGATCAGACTTTATTTCATCTGAACAAAACTCTTTTGTGACAACAATCACATGGTAAAGCACATCAAATCCACAGGTGATATGTTTAACGATCAGACTGAAAATGGTCTCTTTTCAAGGTCAGATCTTGGAGGTTAACATTTTACCATCAATTATTGTTTTAAACAGTTTGACCCACCAGTTGTTTAAAAGAAATACCCTTTACAAACGAGCTGTCAACTGAAATGACAGAATAGTTCAAAACAATAAACAAACATAATCATGCCAATCATACTACTTGATATAAAAATAACAATTTTAATCTTCCTGCTTTGAAATCATTACACAGAATATGTTTTAACTATCAATGCTTCTATATGTGGCCTGTCAGAGGAGGCAAGGAATGCTTAAAAAAATCACTCAAAATATACCTGCTAATGTTGCATATTATCAGCCTTCAGATAAATGGAGGACTCAAATGCATTGAACAAATATAATAAAGTTTAACGGAAGCAGGATGACCATCTGATGACCAGAAAAGGAAATGGCTTTGCTACCAACTCCTCGTCTTTGGATCCTGAGCACAAGTAACATGCAGGCAAGTCAGATAAGAAGAAGAAAAAGAAACACATGAATGAGAGCACAGACATGTAACATCAACACGACATGAACAGTGATCAACTGACAGCAAGGTGTAGGCACAGATGGGCATATGGTAAAGGGAGCGAGCGACAGGTGTGGAAGATCAGCTTGTGATGGCAATGCTGATCGCTCAAAACTGATCGTTTTTTTTTTTTTTTTTTTTTTTTTATGAAACCAAAATATTCAAAATATAAAATTCAAATTATATAAAAGATTCCCAAATGACAGCATCATGTATAAACATGGCATTATAGAGTGATTCTCTATGTTGCTGTTTTGAAACACTTTTAAGTAATTTGTAATGCTTAAATGATTGCCATTGTTGTTTTGTATGCTGAATCTATGCATGTTTAGTGGTCTGACAGTATTTGTTGTGAACGTTTTGCAATTCTGTGGTGCCACTAATTTAATCCAGCTTCATTAATCATTTGTCAGTGATGATTAATGTAAGAATGACATGGATTTTCAAGTGAACACAAGTGAACTGTGCATATATATATATATATATATATATATATATATATATATATATATATATATATATATATATATATATATAGTATACACAACATTGGCTTTTTTTTTGCATTATTACAATATTTGTGTCTGTGTCTGCTCAAAACTGATCGTTTTTTTTTTTCACAAAATTTGTTCACAAAATTCACTGTTCGGTTCGATACGATACACTGATGTCACGGTTAGGTTCGGTACATTTTAGATACAGCAAAATGTAAAAACATCTCAACTTTTCAGAATGCCGCAAGCGCACCGCGGGTCATGTGACAAGAACTAACCAATCAGCTTCATCCTTTCCCGTAACCTATTGAAAGCTCAGCCAAGATGAATGAACAGCTGATCATAGTTGTATATAGTGTGCAATTTTGAAATAAATTTAGTAGCAGAGCTAGCCTACTGTAAGCGATTTTTAGAGCTGCAAATCCATTTATCCTTTGCTGAAATTTCCGCGTCTTCATGGAGAGAGCACGTCATTGTTGCTTAGCAAAGGCAGACGTCTCAGGGGCGCTTCTGCCTGAGCGCTTTGGAAAGGAGGAGAAAGACGCGCCTAGCGTTTTCCACGCGTTTTTAGGCGCGATATGTGAATGGCCCCTAAGGCGCTCGCTCACCCAGCACGCGCTGAAGGCTCGTTGCAAAATGTCTAATGCGTTTAACAGACCAGAAATAGAAGATCCTCCAATAACCAACAGGTCTGGTGTTTGGGTGCACTTTGGATTCCCTGTAAGCTATAATGGTGATGATAGAATGAATGGTAAATAGTAAGGTCTCATATCTGCGTCTATAACGTAAATGAAACCTACCAATCGCCGCAGTGATGTCTTTTGCCCTGTTTGAATCCATTGGAAATGTCTGCCTAAATGCGGGGATAGTTTGTTGCGTGTATGTTTCTCCTTTTTTTCGTCTTTTTCCAGATACTGACACACTAAGGTGATTTCGGCGTAAATGAGTTGACATGTTTCAAGTATTCCCGCTGGTGTTGTTTTTTTTTTTTTTTTTTGTATTCCCGCTGGTGTACCCTATTTTCATGTAGCAGATGCGACATACCGTTGTTTTTTTATCCACCACTCTCTTGCCATCACCATTATAACTTACAGGTCTGTTAAACGCATTGGCCACCGTGTACCGTGCATGAACTGCTCGCTCACTCAGCAAGTACTGAGTGAGCGAGCGCCAGACTGAGTAGCCTAACATAAACATATAAGTTGGTGTTTTTTTCTTCTTCAGGGGTGTCAGGGGCGTTGCCTGTTACGTCGTTTGGGTTATTGGGTTACCTTGTTGAACGCATATCATTATATTTCACTTTTTTTTTTTTTTTCAAATATAATTAATTAGTCCAACGAACCGTTCGGTACATAATGCGTACCGCGTACCGAACCGAAAGCCTTGTACCGAACGGTTCAATACGAATGCGCGTATCGTTACACCCCTAATATATATATATATATATATATATATATATATATATATATATATATATATATATATATATATATATATATATAAAATACAGACAGTTGATCCTTGTGATTCTAGTCATTTCCTCATCACAGTAGTTTTTTTTTCTTTTTTAAATATAGCATAACTTCTACAGTAAGACATACTATAATAATTACTAAGCAATATAAAAAAAAACATAATTAAAAGAAAGAAAATGGTTACATTTGTTAGCTCTAAGTGGTTTGTCACCATATTTTTGGCTGATGTCTGATTGATGTTTACACCATTAATGTACTGTGAGACAAAGGAAACATATTTTGGTCAATTTCCTTTTCATTTTTTACAGAGAACTATATTAGTCATTGCATTGTCAACTTCTTTTCAATTTGCTTGCAAAAGACCCCAGGCGCTGACTGAAAAAATTCAGCACCCTTCTTTTAACTTAATTTATATACAGCCCTGTGAAGGAGAGGATGTCATCAATGTGTTTAGTTCATTTTACCTGACCAAAAAAAGCTAACTATATCATATAAAATTGTATTTATATGCACTATAGGATTTATGTACAAAAATGTAACTTGTTTGTTGTATCAAATTTGAATTTATTATTGATTTAAGCATTACCTACCTGGTCTCATGGCGTAAATGTACTGTATTTTCCACACTATAAGGCGCACCGGATTATAAGGAGCACCTTGAATGAATGGCCTATTTTAGAACTGTTTTCGTATATAGGGTGCACGGGATTATAAGGCGCATAGAATAGAGAAAAGATACTGTCAAAACGTTTGACTTGGTTTGTGTTATGCATCCAACAGATGAAGCTGTGCTAAAGGGAATGTCAACATTTTGACGGAGGGCCTTGATCCATATTTAAGGCGCTCCAGATTATAAGGTGCACTGTTGTTTTTTGAGAAAATTAAAGGCTTTAAAGTGCGCCTTATAGTGCGGAAAATATGGTACCTGGGTGCAATTTTAGCGAGACACAAAATACTTCCCAATAAGTACATCACTGCTGTTTCCAAAATAAATAAACACTAGTCAGTAAAACTCAGACACATTTTATTCCTTTGCACACAAATTTGCAGTGTTTCGATGAATAAAGCTTTTTATTGACCGATTCTTGACCTGGAAGTAAAGGCATCTGTGTTGTGACTGGCACCTGTGTGGATTTAGCCCAATCATTACAGGACCTGGTTATCTACATACAGTTACTGTCTTCAGTTATATTATATTTGCTTTGATTAGTTCATACAGTTCATCAGATACATTTTTTAAGTCACAAGCATAACTTTGCCTGCCATTCATTTGTGAATCACGTCCTATACATTTGTAGGTTGCTGCATGCATTTGTGGATCGCTCGCTGTGCATTTGTGGATTTTGAAACATTTCCAGTGTCAAGGCGCACACCAATCCACAAATGTATGAACTCCACCCACCTTCCACTCAAGCCAATCAGATAACATCCACTCTTCGCTGACCAGTCATAGAATGTTCTTGCTATAACCAGTCATGTTTTGCGTTACAGTCAGGATGGTCCTTCCTGAAATAACTTAATTCATAACATGCATTGTCTCAAATAGGAAATATAAGGGCCAAAAATATTGATACAGTAAAAGATGTTTAAAATTGGATTTCGTTAGATCATTAGATCTAGGTGTGTATCAAGCCAAGCCACAGTATATCTTACATGCCTTTGAAAAGTCCAGAGAAGAGCGCTTTAAATCACAACTATTGAACAATGCTATACTGGACTCAAACACATTATGGAAGCATCATTCAAGATGGAAAGAAAAACGTCAATAAGTAATTGACTAATAAATTACTGGATTCAACCTCAGGATAAACCTCAGAGTTTGTGCGGTCAAATTGCCATCACACAACAGCCAACATAACAGTGTTTTCCAATTTTTCAGTGAAGCAGTTTGGATGAGATGGATATGGATATTGTCACACACCACTGAAGCACAGGAAACAAGACGAGTGTTCACAGGACTTTATTTATTGGAAACACTCAGGGAAACTCTCCCAGTCCATAATATATTCCAGTTGGCCGCCTCATCACCGTAAATCCAGGATGGGGCATACAGTGTAGATGGGGTCTCAATCCTCCAAAATGGGCAAAAAGCCACGCTTTGTCAGCAGAGGCAATCCACCTGTCACTCAAGTGGTCACGCCCTTAATTATGCAGAACTTTTAGGCTTAATATAATTTAAATGAATGAGTTATAAAAAAAAAATCAACTTCCTCACAGTTGTCATGAAGGGCAAAATTAGATATAGATATATATATATATATATATATATATATATATATTTAAATCTTAAAGTTAGGCATTTTAACAATGAGGGTCTATGGGATTGACACCCTTTTGCAGCCAGCCTCAAGCACCCAGCCGATGAATTACAGTTTTGGTCACTTCTTTGTTGGCTTCATGAGAGAGAGTGAGAGGTTGCCGCTCGGTTATAGCTGATAATGTTCGGGATCTGTGAATAATCATAAATTGTGTATGAAGGTATTTTGGGTGCAAATCAACTGAGTGTCTGTGACGGTGGAATTTGTAGTTGTAGATTTTTTAGTGCACGATCCAAACTTAATTTTTTATAATTCATGAATGAAAGCATTTTGTAACATGATATTGATGTACATTTACATGGTAATGCAGTGTCTGATTTTAAAATGGGTTTTAAAGGATGAATTTTGAGATTTTAAGTTTTCAGTTGATATTTAATTTCTGATGATTTCTAAAATGTGATAGAGAACAAAGCAACAAAGAAATCTTTTTTTTTTTTTTTACAAAGGTCAGAACTCCTGTTATGATTTAGATTTCTGAGGATGCACTCTTGTCATAAATTAATCTATTACTTTTCCTACACAATATTTAACAAAAAACATTGGTAAAATTTTTTCTTGGGAGGCTTAGACATTTCCAACGATATAGTTTGTCAAGATTGGATTAGATTTAATTGTAGTGAAGTAAATTGTAATTGAATTAATGTATTTCCAATTACATTCATTCAACTGGTTTATAAAAGTCACACTTGAAAGCACTGATGATTGATAAAAAATAGTGTATTTCCAATTTTATATGTTAGATGGTAATGTTAACTAAACAAAATTATCAGCATTATAAAAACAACTGGGAGCCAGAAAATTCTTAGTTTGAAATAATGTGATGACCTTTGAGGACTATAACATCTGACAAGCCACAACTGCATTTTCATATTTTAATTCTTCAGAATTAAGTGATCATTATTTGTGTTGGTAGTGCTAAGTGCTATGGCCAGGGTTGTCAACCTTGATTACCTGGTTGGATTGAGTCTTTCTTGACGTCTGAATATAAACATTTTCAATGACTTCATATTCAATATTTTGACCATTGGCAGCTTATTCACCACATCCAGCATCAAACGGCATAGACATTTATATTTCATTGCGTATAGTAATTGCTCTGCAGTAAAGCCATTCAAACCAGTAAAGATTTTGCTGATGATATTCATTTGTTTTATAAACAAATAAAGAAGTGAAGTCTGCACACTGAAAACTACTGCTCCAGAGGAATTTAATCAAGCAACGTTTCAACGTTTCTGAAGGTCGAAACATTGCTTGATTAAATTCCTCTGGAGCAGTAGTTTTCAGTGTGCAGACTTCACTTCTTTGTTTATATTATTCAGTTGTCTTGCACCTGCGTCCTATTTGGATGTTTGAGATGTGCACACCATTTTTGTATTATTGAGTCTTTATTAATCCGTTTTATGCCTTGCTGTAATTATCAGTTCAACGTCACGTCATCATTGTGTATCAAACAGTGCCTCCTTGAGGATAAAAGATGCATTGCTCATATTGAGTCATCAGATATGTAAATATTGTTGCAAAATGCTTACACATTTACCTTGCGTCTCTAGCGACCCTATACACTTATTACAAAAAAATAAAAGAATTTCATATATTTTTTTCTTCTTGTATTGTTAATAATGAATAGAAGGAGGAATACTAAAAGTTGATGTCTAACTTAAAAAAATGAAGGAGGGAAAGGGTAGAGAATGATCCCCTGGGTCGCTAGAGATCCGAGGTACACTATGCATTTATTTAAGGTATGCATTTGGTTAAATCAAACGATTCATTCAAAACGGCTGATTCAATTAAAAAACAAAACAAGTGGATGGACCGCTGAATCACTGACTCACATGATTCCTTCAAAAACAGATTCATTCAAGGAATTAAACAAAGTGTTGCTCTACATTGTTGTCAGAAAAGTACATTGCTTGTGCAGTGAATATAAAAACATAAAAACTCATACATGGGTATTTTTCCTTAATTCATTCTAATGGGCTTCTTCGCACAGTAAACGCTTGGACTCTCAAGATGTGTTTTGTTGGTTTTTTGCAGTCGGTGTCATACTTGTCAGCTCTCTGACTCAGACTCCTATCATCTCTCAGTCCCTCACAGTCACACACACAACATAATGACATAATGTCTTTAAATTCTAATGAAGGAAAAATCATACCTTCTGTTGTCTTCTTTTGAAAAAAATGTTTTTGCTTGGACCATTTAGGGCAAAAAAAATTACGGAAATTTTCTTCAGCTTGTGTGCAGCTTGTCTGATTGGCCAATCATCCTTATTTAGTTTGTGAATTATAAGTATAAGATAAGTATTTTAAGTGAAGAATGTAAGTATAGAATTTTAATATTTAATTTTCACAATACATTTTACATAATAATATTATTAATCTAAAGGGGATGGTTATGGGGGATTGTGGTTTTACAGACGGAATGTTTTTTTGTCATTTTCTTTCCACAAAGGATTATCAAAGGAGATGCCACCACCCCACCCCCTATCCCTCCTCAATTCGAGCACTGTGTATAAGCAGTGTGCTCCAAAACAGTGAGAAAAGGGCCTTTCGCACCGCAGGAACCTTTTCATAGTACCAGCACTAATTGTTTAACTACTCACTTTGGGGCGTTTTCACACAGCAGGAACTAGGTGCGATTTAAGTACTGGACTACCTTTTTCGAGAACCAGATTTTTTGACCATACTTCATCTTCTCATTCAATCTTCTGACCAATCAAATGCTCTCTAGAATCTGAAGCGCCCACCTCCTGCACTAGACACTAAAGCACCGGCTGAGATCAGTCACTTGTTCACAGAGCAGTATTTCCTGTACAGTACATGTAGGAGATAAGGAACGATTCAGACAGTGTAAATACACTGCAAAAAATATTACGTAAAATATAAGGTAAAAACCAGCAGTGGTGGTTGCCAGAATTATATAGTAAAAAATTCGGTAACACTGTTTTTCACATGATGAAGCAAAGCCCATCACAAGGAGCTATTAAATAATAAGATACATAGGAGGTGAAGACTGTCATTCACACAGACACTAAATGCCATCATGGTGAGACTCATTAAATTGAAATATGCAATAATTGCACAGGAAGATGTTACCACCTGCTGGGCATTGCTGCCTGTCGCACCTTCTCCAGTGCCCATGGGTGAGCTGCAGGTTCATCAGCCAGAAACCACCATTCACCAACGTTTCGCTCCTTTAATTCTGGAACGTCTTCTGGTGGCGGAGCAGTGACAGGGACGTCTCCCTGTCACCCCCTGCAGCTGATCGCTGTTCTCCCTGCACCTGTTGTCTGGGGTTAGGTGTTCTTCCCCCAACACCTATCTTTCCTCCTCAGCCAGAGCCAAAAGCTACCTTTCTCTGCCTCCTCTGCCAGATCCTTTGTTGCACTCCTTAGCCTCCCTCCAGTCACTCCTGCTTCCCTCAAGAGGCGTATGGTTGATAACCCAAGGAAACCTCGGCATCCGACCTCCACTGGGTAGATGGTCGTCTTCCAGCCAGCCTCCCGGCACTCAGCAGCAAGTTCTGAGTACCTGGCCTTCTTCCGTTCAAAGGCGGCCTCGATTCCCTCCTCCAGTAGTACAGTAAGCTCAATGAGGTGTATCGATCTTGCCTTGGTTGACCACACCACTATGTCTGGCCGGAGAGATGTGGTGGTTATCTCCGTGGGGAACTGGAGCTGCCTGTCCAGGTCAACCCTCATGTTCCACTCCTGGTTGGGGGAGAAGGGCTTTACTGTTTCTCTTAATCTGGTGCTTCTCCTTACCCCTCCTTCCGACACAAAGATGGTGGGGTCCTCTGCTGATGGTGGTTGTTTGCTACCCTGTCGACACTCCTCCAGTACTTCGGCTAGCTTTCTCAAGACCTGATCGTGGCGCCATCTGTAGCGTCCCTGTGAGAGAGCGATCTTACAGCCTGACAAGATGTGCTGGAGACTTGTGTTGGGGGCATTGCAGAGTACACAGGATTCTTCATTCCCAAACCACTGGTGGAGGTTCCGAGGGCAGGGAAGCGTGTCGTAGGTTGAACGAATGAGGAAGCTAAGTCTTGCCTGTGGGATCTTCCAAACGTCTGACCAACTGATGTTCCGGTTCATGATTCCCTCCCAGGTTGTCCAGCTTCCTTGTCGACCCTGCGACACAGCCTTGATTTTGTAGCGATCTTCCTCCATCCTCGTCACCTCTGCTACCACCATCTCCTTCCTTTGCTTGCGATTGGCCTTGGACCAAAAGCATGGCGTCTCTCCCCATCCTAGCCCTGCTCTTCCTGCCTGAACTCTGCCCATGATATCCCGGTGTTGTAGCTGGCCAACAGCTTGATCGACCTCGGTTTGGGCATTCCACTTGCGGCCAGTAGGGACCTTGACATTTGCGTTCCTCACTGACTCGTCTGTGGACTCCCTCAGCTCGAGAACCAACCTGGTCTTTTCTTGCATGTAGCCCAACTGTATGGACTGTAGTGGCAGCTGCAGCATGTTTTTTCCAAAGAGACCGGTTTCAGATAGGCACCGTGGCAACCTCAACCACTTTCAGATGAATGAGTTGGCTTTTCCATCTATCTTACTTACGGTTGATGAGGGAATCTCACTCATTTTCAGGGGCCACATTACCCTCCTGTAGAGTGTAAACTGGTAGCACCAGACCTTATACTTCCCAGGGAGTTGGCTTTGATCGATCCTTGCCAGTCCGTCAGAGAGCTGCTTCATGACGGTTTTCCCCATCTGTTTGTCAGATAGGTCTGCAGTGTACTGCCTCCCTAGGCTTTTGATGGGTTGCTCTAATAGGAGTGGGATTTTTTCCCCTCCAACGACGAAGATGGTATTGTCATTTCTGACTCCTCTTCTGAGGGACAAGCTCCGGGACTTGGAGGGCTTGATCTTCATTCTTGCCCATGATATCAATTCGTCCATCCTCTTCAATAAACATTAATTTAACCCTCCTATTAACTTTGGGGTCAATTTGACCCCATTCAATATTTAACGTCTGTAAATACATTATTATAAAAAAAAATAAAAAAAAAATAAAAAAAAATCTTCAGATTTAATGAATTTTCCTAATTTAATGGGGACAACTCTGTAAACATAAAATTAACCTGCTGATATTTTTTTTTAGTGTCCTGTACACATTTTGTAGCATCGGAGTTCCTTGGGGTCAATTTGACCCCAGGCTCTCTTATCTTTATAAAACATAAGAAATATTTCACACACATTTGTTTTGGTTGTTTTATTGAGGTCACTATAAAATGTTATAATTATATAATGTTCATTATTTTACATATCCAATATTATATTCAAAAAACGTCCCTCTGTTTTATGGCTCTAACCTAACATAACCGTATCTGAAGTAGTTCTAGGGTTGCCACCCGTCCCTTAAAATAGGGAATCGTCCCGTATTTGAGAATAAAATAGCGCGTCCCGTTGTGAATCTATACGGGACGGGGTTTCTCCCGTATTTTCAGAGTTGTCTTCAGTGCAGCATGTCATGTAAATCATCCCAGATCCCACCGGCGTTCTGTGAAGACTCGTCCTATTCTGCCCCTGATTGGGTAATACTCGCTGCCATCGGTGGATTGACAGGTTCACGACCAATCAGAGTCAGAGGAGGGCGGGACTCATGGCAGAGAGTCGATTTGAAAGAATAGCGGAGGCTGCTCCAGATAACCCCCCGCGTCCAGCGCTGAAACGAAAGCGGATTCAAAAGTACCGACGAGACTGGGAGGTATCGAAGGGGAAATGAGTATCAAGCACAATTTGTCGGCGAGTGTTCTGTTGCGCATGGTGGCTTGTCAGATGTGCGACAGCATGCCTCGGGAGAACAACATTCATACACTTTACAATAAGGTTCATTTATTAAACATTAGTGTATTAACTAACATGAACTAACAATTAGTAAGAAATACATTTGTTACAGCATTTATTCATCTTTGTTAATGTTAGTTAATAGAAATAAAGCTGTTCATTGTTCATGTTAGTTTAGTGCATTAACTACTATTAACAAGATTTTAATAAAGTATTATTAAATGTGGAAATTAACATGAACAAAGATGAACAATTGCTGTATAAGTGCAGATCATTACTAGTTAATGTTAATTAATGCAGTTAACTAATGAACCTTAACTAATTAACCTTAAGTGCTAGCGATTTATTTATTATGGTTAAGGTGTACAGTCAGACACATAAGCATCATTTTAATAAGAGAGATATAATAATAAAAATATAGTGCCTAAGTGAAGCAAATAAACAACTTAACTAATTTAAATGATTGCATTATTCAATAGTATACTGTAGAATTAACAATAGACTATATAAAATAGATTAACTTACAAATAATAATAATACAAAAAAAAGTGAAATGTGAAAATTTAGAAATGTTTGTAGATCGGTTATTTTTTATGTGGTTTCACTGTTGGGATGGTGTTACTGTCTGCAAACAATGACAAATATTTTATCCAAAAATCTGTGTTCACAGTGCCTTAATTAATAAAGTTCATTAGCAATTAATATTTCTATGAAAACATGTTTTAATTTGTGATTTACCACCACGGGCACATCATCGGACCTTTGGTCATCGTGGCCCCAAGGGGTGTGAAAGTGACAGAGGAGAATGTGTCTAAGACCGATGATAATATTGAGGACCCTGATTATGAGGCATCCTCCTCAGATGAGAATGAGACTCCTAATGTTGACCCTCCTGTTGTCTCTCAACCACCCACAAACTCATTCCCTTCCAAAAATGGAAAGTTATCATGATCCTTCTTACCAACTAAACAACAGGGTAGACTTAGTGCTGCTAATGTCATCAAAATGGTTCCAGAACCCACTAGATATACTGTCAGCCATGTCAAAGATATAAAATCAGCATTTCATCTTTTAATCACACCATCAATTGAAGAGAATGTACTTGAAATGACAAACTTAGAGGGTAGGCGTGTGTATGGGGATGGTTGGAAAGACTTTGCTTATTTTGGCAGTCTACAAGTCTACAAGGCAAAAGGAGATGCAACAGCAAGCCTTTGGAATGCTGAAACTGGAAGGGCAAAATGCGATATGCCCCTGAGGGGGCACATCTTGTAGCTTTTGGTTTCTCAACCGAGGTTGCTGAGATCATCCTTCAATCCAGATCTCCCTCGATGAGAAAACTGAAAACTCGATGAGAAAACTCCCTCGATGAGAAAACATGATGCTTATCATGCTCGATGGCGCCGCGCATGGCTGCTTCAGTGCTTGGCTCTCCAGTGTTTGTACTGTTTTTGTTCGTTTTTCCTGTTTTTTGTTTAACAAACACCATCAGTTTCACCAGGGATGAACTGCTGAACATTCGGCAGAACACACCACAAGATCTTTTACCAGATTTCAATTATTCAGACGTTTTACTGAACGTTGTTATTGGAGGAGCGGCGGCGCTGATCAAGCGCTTCAGGACGCGCAGACGGGGGAAGCGAGCGGGAGCGCTCGTCAGACTCAGGAAGCACGGATTTCGAACGCCGTTGCCTAGCATCCATCTGGCAAATCTCCGCTCTCTACCTAACAAAACAGACGAACTCCTTTTGCTCTCTCGGACAAATAAGGATTTCTCTCACTCTGCTGCTCTGTGTTTCACGGAAACCTGGCTGAATGACGCCATACCGGACAGCGCGCTCCATCTGCCGGGCTTTCAGCTGTTCAGAGCGGATCGCGAATCAGAGTCTACTCGGAAATCGCGCGGCGGCGGGACATGCTTTTACATCAATGAGCGGTGGTGTAGAGATGTAACTGTGTTAAAGAAGATGTGCTGTCCTGATCTAGAAATGCAGTTTGTCAACTGCAAGCCGTTCTATTCGCCGCGGGAGTTTCATTCGTTCATTCTGGTTAGTGTTTACATCCATCCGCAAGCGCACGTGAGCTCAGCTTTACAGAAACTCGCTGATCAGATCACAGAGACAGAACAACAACACCCGGACTCTGTTTTAATCATTCTCGGGGACTTTAACAAAGCCAATCTCTCCCGTGAACTGCCAAAATACAGACAGCATGTTACATGTCCCACCAGAGACAGTAATATATTGGATCACTGCTACACCACAATAAAGGACGCATATCACTCTGTTCCACGAGCAGCTTTGGGAAATTCTGATCACTGTCTGATTCATCTTATACCATCCTACAAACAGAAACTTAAATCTGCTAAACCTGTAGTAAGGACTGTGAAGAGATGGACCAGCGAAATGGAGCAGGATTTACAATCTTGTTTTGACCTCACTGATTGGAGTGTTTTTGAAGCTGCTACCACCGATCTGGACGAACTCACAGAGACTGTAACATCCTATATTAGTTTCTGTGAGGATGTTTGCATTCCTACCAGGACTTATTTAACATTCAACAACGATAAGCCATGGTTTACAGTAAAACTCAGACATCTTCGTCAGGCCAAAGAGGATGCCTACAGAAATGGGGACAGAGTCTTGTACAATCAGGCCAGGAACACACTGAACAAAGAGATCAGAGCGGCTAAAAAGACCTACGCTAAAAAGTTGGAAGACCAGTTTTCTTCCAACGACTCAACTTCAGTTTGGAGAGGACTGAGGGCCATCACAAACTACAAGACACCATCCCCTTGCACTGAGGCTAATCAACGGCTTGCTAACGACCTGAATGAGTTTTATTGCAGATTTGAAACCCCCAACACCCATTCTGACCATCTCTCTGCACAACCATTAACACCTCCTGCAATCCCCCGTTCCACACCTACTGCTCTTCAAATCTGTGAAGATGATGTGCGCCAGGTCTTCAAGAAGAACAAAAGAAGAAAAGCACCAGGCCCAGATGGTGTTACACCAGCCTGTCTGAAAATCTGTGCTGACCAGCTGGCCCCCATCTTTTCACAGATCTTCAACAGATCCCTGGAGTTGTGTGAAGTACCTTCCTGCTTCAAACGCTCCACCATCATCCCCATCCCAAAGAAACCCAAGATAACAGGACTTAACGACTACAGGCCTGTGGCTCTAACATCTGTCGTCATGAAGTCGTTTGAAAAACTGGTTCTGGGTTATCTGAAGGACATCACTGGACCCTTACTGGACCCCCTGCAGTTTGCTTACCGAGCAAACAGGTCCGTGGATGATGCAATCAACATAGGATTGCACTTCATCCTGCAACATCTGGACAAAACAGGGACTTATGTGAGGATCCTGTTTGTGGACTTTAGTTCGGCTTTCAACACCATCATCCCAACAACCCTCCAGACCAAACTGACCCAGCTCTCTGTTCCTAGCTCTATCTGTCGGTGGATCACCAGCTTTCTGACAGACAGGCAACAGTTAGTGAGACTGGGGAAATTCACATCAAACAGCTGCTCCACCAACACTGGCGCCCCTCAGGGATGTGTTCTCTCCCCTCTGCTCTTCTCCCTGTACACCAAAGACTGCACCTCTAAAGACCCCTCTGTCAAGCTCCTGAAGTTCGCAGATGACACTACAGTCATCGGCCTCATCCAGGACGGTGATGAGTCTGCTTACAGACAAGAGGTTGAGCAGCTGCCTGTCTGGTGCAGTCTTAACAACCTGGAGCTGAACACGCTCAAAACAGTGGAGATGATCGTGGACTTTAGGAGAAACCCACCTGCACTTTCCCCACTCACCATCATGAACAGCCCTGTGACTGCAGTGGAGTCATTCAGATTCCTGGGAACCACCATCTCTCAGGACCTGAAGTGGGACAATCACATTGACTCCATTGTAAAAAAGGCCCAACAAAGGTTGTATTTCCTTCGCCAGCTGAGGAAGTTTAACTTGCCACAGGAGCTGCTGAAACAGTTCTACTCAGCCGTCATTGAGTCTGTACTGTGTACTTCTATAACTGTCTGGTTTGGCTCAGCAACAAAATCGGACATCAGAAGACTACAGAGAACTGTTCGGACTGCTGAAAGGATTATTGGTGCTCCCCTGCCCACCCTTCAAGAACTGTATACATCCAGAGTGAGGAAAAGGGCTCATAAAATCACTCTGGATCCCTCACATCCAAGTCACCCCATTTTTGAACTTTTGCCATCTGGCCGGCGTCTCAGAGCCGCAAATACCAGAACAGCAAGGCACAAAAACAGTTTCTTCCCCCAGGCAATCTACCTCATGAACAGTTAAATGTTCCCCACTTATGCTTATGCAAACAAAATTGCAACATCCTTATATTTATTTGTTACCCCTCCATCCTAGTACATCCCTGCATCTTTTTCAATCCTATCCCATTATCATTTATAGCACAATTGTTTATACACTTATTTATTTGGCTACATATTTTTTTTTTTTTTTTTTTTTTTTGTCTGTGTGTTGGTGTCTCTGTGTACTGGAAGCTTATGTCACTAAAACAAATTCCTTGTATGCGCAAACATACTTGGCAATAAAGCTCTTTCTGATTCTGATTCTGATTCTGATACCTTGAGGTTGAAACCTTTCACCTCCTGGTGCGAAGACTGCCAGCACGACCCAGTTATCTGCCCAGTTGGGACAGTTCTGGAGTTCCTCCAGGCCCTTCTCTCTGCAGGTTTGACCCACTCCACCCTGAGGGTTTACGTGGCGGCCATTACAGTCTACCGAGCCCCTATTGGTGGCCATTCAGTGGGCAGACACCCTGTGGTTTACATGTTTCCTCTGCGTTGCACTGAGGCTGAAGCCTCCGGCCAGAAGAAGTGGTTGATCAGGATGCTATCCTAAAACCTTGAGTCATCTGATCTCCCCACACCATTGGGAGTCAAGGCTCACTTGAACCGAAGTATGGCTGCCTCCATGGCCTTCTTTGCGGTGTGTCTATACAGGACATCTGCAACGCAGCTGGACGGTCCACGCCCCTCACATTCATCAGATTTTATGGTTTAGATCTGCGAGCCACTAATGGCTCTTCTTTCTCTTGCCTTAGCTGTGCTCCTTGTATACACACTAGGCAGGGACTTGCAAGTCTGGCGGCGTGGGGATTCTCGTTCCCATAGTGTTATTGACGCAGCTCGAGTTACTGAAGGGGAACGTCCCAGGTTACTTATGTAACCATGGTTCTCCGAAGGGAACTAGACGCTGCGTCTCGAAGCCATACTTCCGGCATCCCTGCCAGAGTTCGCTTCATTCCTAGAAGCTGACGTTTGTTTCACCTCACATGCTTTTTTAGCTTCCTGGTCGCTACATCACCCGCCTATGAAGCGTCTCATTCCCTTCGGGGAACCATGGTTACATACGTACATTACATTACATACAACATTACCTAGGACATTTTTCTTGGGGTCAAACTGACCCCACATATTATGTATGTTGCAATCCTTGATAACAAAAAGGACTGTTATGTGTTCATTACTGATGTTTTGATTGTGATGATGTTCTGTTTAACAATAAGATCCTTCTAAATGTTTGAAATTGTGTTTGTTTTTCCCAGGGTCAAATTGACCCCAAACATAACTCGTGTTACTGTCCTTGATAAAATAAATAGTTTTTTTTTTTTTTTTTTAAATGTTATAGATTGAAAAAATCTATACTTAGAAATATTATAAAACAAATAAAATACCAAATATATGTATACTTTTCACATTTTAGGTCGATCAGTAAGATTTAATGGTGATTTGTAAATGTTTCCATAGACGTGCAATGGGTATTCTGGATTTATAAGGGGTGGGTAGGGGGGTGGTGGGTGGATGTCAACTTAAAAGGCTACTTAAGTAGTCAACAGACATAAATTACCTGAGACACAAACCTTTGCAAAAAAAAAAAAAAAATCATATTCTTGAGGTTTAAATTACTGGGGTCAAAATGATGACAAAAAGATGTTATCAGATTTGAGGGTAACAGGGGGGTTAACAACATTATATGTAACATACAACCCTAATAAACATAACAGATAAGAAAAAAATAAGAAGAAACATAGTTATTTCAAAGAAAAAATATCAGATTCAAACACAATTTGAAATGCAACGCAGATAATTCTGGGAACGTAAGTTTATGGTTTTTCTCTGTAAAATTTACAGGAAATTACCGTTAACCATTTAACAGGTTTGTACTTTAGCATTTTCACAGTTTTTTACCATTAAAATCACAGTAATTTTTTACAGTGTATGCTTTCGATTGGTGCAAATGAGGTCTGGTTTCACATTGCTTAACGCAAACCGTGGCAGCGCACATCCAGACTTTGGCTCTGTTTCAGAGACGAGTAGATCATATGCACGAGTCAGCATTTATTGAAAACGTTTACAAGTACACAGCCTCAGCATGATTATGACCACTATTTTGTTTTACAAGAGTATCATACTGAATCTAGGGTGTAATCTATTAGACTGTGGCTGTCAAATACAGCATTACGTAACTCAATGGCTCTGGCCTGAGCAGATAAACTATTATTTAAAATAGGGGGCGGGGCTGCTCCTCGATATGTCCCGGCCTCTCTTCCTTTTTCAGTTGTAATTATGTTACCACATAGAATAATGCTGGCACTTAAGGGGACCTTTAATCAAACCACTCAATATGCAGAACAGTCACATACACTACAGTATGTAGAAGGAATGCATGTTTAAACTTTGATGTTACTACATAAAATATTCTGTCTCTCCACCTATAAACTGGAAAAGCAAACAGTTAGCTTATGTATTCAGGATGCTATGACACTTTGAAAAAAAAAAAAAGGCTAGAAAATGTGTTTGAGAAAGGGATCTGTGTAGAAGCCCAGTAATTGCACCTTTCTGATAGAAAGCCTTATGGGTGGTCCAGTGACAAGACACAAATCTTTTCCAATGATGCAGAAAATTCCATTAATCATTATAGAGATAATACATCCTCAATATTGATGACAAGCAAGAGAGAAACAAAAACAAAAGGTGCAAAGAGAAAAAGAGAATGAAAGAAAGAGGGGAGAGAGGGAGGAACAAAGGGAGCCAGAAGATGAGAAAGACTGGAAAAAAAGAAAGACAATGCTAAGAGTTTGGAATACTTAGACATTGATGCTGCTGGGGCAACCAAAATACCAATTGTTTCAACCCTTTTGCTCTATGAAAGACTAGAATGCTGCAACAATTACTGTCACTTTCCAATAGTTCACCCACCCACTTTCTCAGAAATGAAATGTAGGCCTATATTATCATGATATTTTTTTGTATTGTGGACTGTGAAAAAAAAAGAAAGAAAAAGGGATATTCAAAAACAATGATGTGATGCATGTTTAGTCATGTAACCTAATCACTGTTGGGAACGTTACTTTAAAAAAGTAATTAGTTATAGTTACTCACTACTTGTTCCAAAAAGTAACTGAGTTAGTAACTGAATAACTCTATAATAAAAGTAACTCGTTACCAGGGAAAGTAACTATTTGTGTTACTGTACAAAAAAAAAAAGAAAAGAAAGAAATTGCTATATGTCAGAGAATTTTTTTTTTCTTTTTTTTGCAGTTTTCACAAGTCAGTTGAAATGAGTAGAACAGACAGGTGTTCGTACATAACTTTCGATATTTATTGCACGTCAACAGACAGCACGAGTTTTATCCTGCACTTCATAAGAAAAGTTTTTTTGGCCACTAGCTTTGTAGATGCGTGTCACACATTACATGTACACATTACATGCACGTTCTTGACCACAATGAATTTGAAGTAGTGCTTATATCTCCACCTTGAAAATGGCAACTTTTCATCGGATTACACCTGACTCGCCATTCCTGCTGCTGCTGCGAATCTCTGTGTAGATGTTGCGTGTGTGTGTGTGTGTTTGGCGCCGCTGGCACTGCCGAGTGTGCCGGCATGTGTGTAAAAACACTGGCTCTGATTGGCTACCATGAAACACATATGACTCTGGCTTAACCAATCATAATTGTTTATCTCATTATTAACCCACCTGCTCACTCGCTGTGTGTGAGCCAGGGGTGCGTTCGGATTGCAGTTTATTAAATCAATGCATAGTAAAGCACCGCATTTAACGTTCAGTAACATAACGGCGTTATAACGACGGGAAAAGTAATTAGTTACATTACCCCATTACTGAAAAAATAACGTCATTACCTAACGCGGTTCTTTTAAACACCGTTATTCCAAACACTGAACCCAATTATGTTATCAGTTCAAGCTAAGCATCAAGATGGCTGCTCATGTTTATCGGTCACTTTCAAATGAAATTAAAAAAATTTTGTCAACAAAGATTTATTTTCTCATGACATATCTTTGTCATCCTCACTAGAAATGTTTCAGTAGTTCAGCCTGGAAAGGCAGAATCACAGCCATAGTTGGCTGTTCTTCTTTAAACATCACAACCTAATGAAAATAGGTGCCGTCACTTTCACAGTGACCTCAGCATTACCAATGTCTGTTTCAGAGACAGTGTGTATTTTGGGTTCTCTTCTAGCAACTGTTCTAGCTAGTGCAAATGTCCTGTTTAGGTTTGTGTAATGGAAAGCTGATAATTAAGTTGGCATGAATAAGCCAATGTACTCATAACTCATCCGCTATATAAGCTTATTAAGTTTGCTTGAAAAGCTACTGATCTGCTATATAAGCTTCTTCTGAGACAAAATGTAGTCAGTATCTCCACCTAGAGCTTTAAAGTTACAACCACCAAGCTCTGGTCAGAACATCAGAGTGTTCTGAAGTTAGTTGCTATTACTTTTCTAATTGATCTGACTTTCAGTTTTCATAAAAATGAAGATTACAAATCATAAAATCCTATAGACTTACATTGACGGAATATCTGCAAACATATTATGATATTTTTATGCTTTAGTAGAGTCAAAATCGTACATACGGCACCTTTAAATCTGCAGTTAGAGGTTGACCGATTGATTGACCGAGCAGTTTTTTGGCATTTCCATATTAATTTTCATTGGCCGATTGTTCTGAAGATTAAGCCCATTTATAGGCAGGCAGACAGTAAGCAGCTAAGCGCTGTTGCAGAGCTCCCTCTAAGGATATGTAAAAGACAGAGCAGCTCACACTCTGCAACAGCAGCTTGTTCAAACACAGCTTCAGCTAAGGACAAGGCAACACACCCTGTTTCGTAATTATGTTTTACCCTACTAGAATTGATACCAGAAGGTTATTATATTTATATTGTAAGTGCAACAAGTCATTTGCATGTGAAAGTAGAAACACGTTCAATTCATACGAAACTTCTCGGCTGATTATAATGTGCATGTTAACTTTTCTCATGAAATGTCTGTGTAGGTCCGAAAATATCCTGCACAATGTCAACGCTCATGGTCAGCGCACTCTTAAGCAGCTATGAGCAGCAGGCTGTGTAATATCTGTGCAATCTTTTATTTTTTGTTATCACTATGGCCATTTGACTTATAGCATTGCCCAGTGTTTCCTGTACATTAAGTTCTTTTTCAAGCATGCTTTTCAAGGATACACCCCTTCCGCGTAGTGAGACACCACACTTAATGCTATTAGAGAACTGGGGATATGCAACTAACATATCATTATTTGTGACGGCTCGTTACTATATCAAAACTGACAGCCACAAATAGATTTTCCAATAGGCTTATATACTTGAATAAAATGAGTGCTTCATGATTCAAAATTAAAATGTAGCACAGGTTTTGAAAAGAACCGATTGTGTTCAGAAAAGCTTGATTTCATTTTAATTTTGTCTTTCCTGTAATGCCCGATAAAGTAGTGTTTATGAGCAGCACTTATTTGATTGCAGCCGTTACCGAGGAAACCACTATATATCCGCTCCAACAGCGCCTCCTGCTGGCAGAGAATACATTTGCAATCTGTGGGATACACTGGTATCTGTCAGTAAAAATAAATAAAAAATCAGTTTTGAGAATGTGCCTTAAGTTTTGAGCCATGTATTTTCTAAATTGGGCTATACTACTATTACTATCTTGTACCCTGCAATAATAATTTGCTCAGACTTACTTTTAAGAGATGAATGGGAGGGGGGGGGGGATCGGCCAAACATATCGGCAAAAAAATCAGCATCATATATCAGCCATTGGCTGCCCTGATTTCTGAAAATCAGCACCGGCCAGTGAAAAGCCTGTATCAGTCGACCTCTATCTGCAGCCTACTGCTTGCTTTTGACAAATAAATAAATAAAAGTAGTTAACTTCGTTGTTTCAGCTTGTCATCAGCTTCCAATTGATTTATGTGACGAGTGGGGAGGGGCCGAGAGACGTGGGAACAGAGCGAGGCCAGTGGAGTGATTGGAGATGAGCGACACCTGCTCGACCCACCGGTCTCAAGTCCCACGGAGGAGATGGAAGGATATAAAACTGGAGAGACGACAGTGAAGGATGAGAGAGGACCAGGCCTGGGCTTTGGTTGTGTTTGTTTTTTATTTGTGCACGACAGTCGTCCGCAAGGGGCTGTTGCGCTGTTTTGTGTTTATTTTGTTATTAAAGTCTTTATTTGATTGTCCGCCGGTTCCCGCCTCCTTCTTCCCGATGATTAGGAAGGTTTTATCGTTACAATCTACTATGCTGATTTTTCAGGAGAATTCAGAATACATCAAATATAACATTTTATTTGTAAGGTAAGAATATATCATGCCAATTACAAGTCAACAATTAGAAGCCAATTCAGAATGGATTATGCAATCATGAATCACATTGGAGCCATGTGGCAATTATGTGCTCATGTACATGGATTACTGTATCTGTATGGGAAATAGCTGAGTGTTCCACATAGGAGATAAACAAATACAACATACGTAGTAAAACATGTAATCATGTGTACATTTCATGTGTTTTCAGAATCAGAATTAGCTTTATCCGCCCAGGTGTGCACAAATTAGTAATTTGATGTGTTTTTTTTTTTTTTTTTTTTTTTTTTTTTTAAGGTGCTCCTAGTACATACATACTCTACATGCATACATACACACACATCTGACATGAGAACCACTTCGCATTTGTGTCCAGACCAGAACAAAGACCATTTGGTTGGTCAGGATCTCATGAAAGGTCACACCTGGCAGGAAAAAGGAAAACATTCTCTCCAGACCATGAGGAAGACACACCCCTCAGCCGCAGAACAAAATTATTCTAAAGTTATCAATCTTTCTCACAATATACTGCTGTAAAATTGGGACCATTTTACCAATAATATGGAGACATATACAATGATATTAAACTTGATATATGCTCCAACTTAATGCCATAGCATCTGCAGAGATGAATGCTAAGGTTTGTTGTATTGGTCATGTGCAATCCTGTTTTCTATTATAGATCAGCGACTTTAAGATATGAAGGATGCAATACTACTCATTAGGTACCCAGGATTAACATGAGATTGGCAGATAATGAATGTTATGTCCCTTTTAATTTGGTTATTATAAACTGAAGCAAACAATTAATAAATCCATGTTTCAAGATTGATGCATATCCATTGGCAGAATTTGAAGCATTGAGAAAACAAATTAATTGTGACATCCCTGTTTCACACAGAATGTAGCACTCAGGGGGTCAGGAACAATTTAAAAAAATAGGTGAAACACATTGAGCCTCTTGCAAATCCCTTCGGTTACTAAATTAACCTTGTTTCTCTGAGAAAAGGGAATGAGCGTAGAGTCAAGGGTAGCTATGGGGGCGTGGACAACTGTTTACTCTGAATACTGATGCCTGACTTGTTCACGTTTGTGTTGCTGCACGAACAAATGGCACTTCAGCCCACCAAATGGGGTGGGCCAAATTGATATATAAGTTGGCTCTGAGGACCGTTTCTGATGATCTGAGGGAGAAGGGTGATCGGAGGGAAGGCAAATAGGTAAGTGCTGAGCCATTCGGGGGGCCAGAGCATCCCGCTCCCTCAAGAAATATGTTGGGCAGTGAGCATTGTCTTCTGAGGCAAAGAGGTCTACCACTGGCCTCCCAAAGACAGACCAAATAGTTTGAAACACTTGAGGATGTAGTCTCCATTAACCTGGAGCTACATTGTCATAGCCATCCTACATGGCGTCTAGCCATCCTGTAAAGTGAGTGTGACCTGACAACGCCTTGGTGATTTAAATAGGCTACCACCATCATATTGACGCCATGAGAAAGCATGTTTTGTGCATGAACTACACTTGCAGCACAACATTTGAAATAATTTCGTATTGGAAATTTGCTCAGGAAATGCTCTTTTAAGTTGCCGGATTGCCACAGGGAAAGAGGTGAGAAAGGCGATTTTCCACTGCCAGAGCTCTTCTATGGCACATTTCAAGCTTCTTGCTCACAGCAAATTTGAAAGTGTTAAAATAACACTCACAGTGAGAAAATTAACACTTGTTTGGGGTTTATATAGGTCCACACTAAATAGAGTTAAACTAACACTTTAAATAGTGTTACCTTTTTTACATTTGCATAGAGTAAAAACAATACTGTAAGTGTTCAACATTAACACCATTAGTATTTTCCCTCCCCCTCATTTACACCAAGTTACTGTTGAAACTACACTAGAGCCCCTTTCACACTGCACGTCGGACCCGGCATAATGCCGGAACATTGCCGGGTCACCTTCTGTGTGAAAGAAACCATGTCCTGGGATTGATTCCCGCATTTAAGACACCAGATTTCTGCTGTTGAAGTAAGAGACTGGGCGTCATTGAAGATCTTTGCTTGAATGCAGTCTCCAACCTCTCAAGAAGCTTGTTGGATTCTTCGGCATTGAACAGGAGACTAAAGTCCTGATTTATCTAATGACAAAGCATATAACAAGATTTCTGAGGTTACTTTTTCATCCTTGACCACCAAAATGGATAGTGTTGTTGTTTTAGGACTAAGACATCATGAAAGTACAAATGAGTCGAACTTAGTAATTATGACACAAATAAAGGAGAACAAAACTTCATGTCCAATTGGATTGTGTTAAAAGTACATCAACACAAAAGATTCTTACACAGCCCTTTGTTGAAAACGGGTCTCTCAGGATAGGACAGAGAGAAATAATGGTGGGTGGCGATCCTCCTTCAATGTAAAAAAAGAAAATACGGTTAATGCTAGACTTAATATTGTTTTCTAAACCAATTCACACAGCTGTGTGTATTTCTTGCATCAGTACACGTAAGTCTCACCCATGAATTTCAGTAATGTGACTGACAATATTTACAAGCTGACATCTGGTGCTTTACAAAAAGGTTTCATTAGTTGACTAAGAATGCAGAATACTTCTACAGCATTTTATATTCTTATACATTATAAAAATCAAAAGTTGTATCTGTTAACACGAATGCACCATGAACTAAAATCAACAAAGTTATACTTTTATTAACCAATACTAAAGTTAGTCATTAGTTTGCACATTAATGTTAACAAGAGACCTTATTGTAAAGTATTAACATAAACAATCCCTATACCTCAAGCATAGTTCATATATGACTAAATACAATTCTAGGCAGTAGCACAAGATTCTTAGCTTACCTTCAGTGAGAAAGTCTTGGAATGTACTATCGCTGTGCAGTTTTACTAATTTCTTCACTCCTTGATGAACATGACAAAAACTGTTGGTCAAGAAAAGTGCAAATTATGACGTTGTTAATGTTAAAGAAAATTCACAGAGCCGCTTGTCAGAAGCTCCATTTGTCACCCCACAAATCTTAACGTTACATTAAAGTGAAATTGCAGCAAGTTAATTGTAAGTTAATGCATCTACTATCAAGGTCCACGTATAAATACAAACAAACAAAAAAAAAAAAAACCTTCCATTACTGATTGCTGCTCACTTGAATAGCCAGAGATTATTTGTGGAACAATGCACAGTTATACTAAAATATTGGAGACAAAATTGCATTACAATGTCTTTTGGCAACACAAACGTGAGCTCCTAGGAGGGGAATATGGATGCTGCTTTAATTTAACTAATTAAACAGTTACACAAATCACAGAAATTATGTTATCTTCCCCAGATTCTAAAATAAGAACACTTAAGGTTAAAACTGCTAAAAACTTTGCTTGCTAACAAGTTGTGCAGCTAAATAGCCTTGAGATCCTGTCGGTGGTCTGTAGCGGTATCTGAAAATAAATAATGTTAGCACTCTGGCAATGTTGAGAAACGTACTAATATTATTCTAAATGGTGAGAAACAAAAACTAAATATGAAAATTGGTCAGTTTAAATGGTTATAAAAGATTATACCTGTTTGAACACTGTCCTCTCCTCGTGGTCATCCACCATTAACAAGTTATGTCAACTCACTGTAATTACACTGACTCTGATCACTGATTTACACTGCAAGTGTTAATGCCATTCAAATCAACACCAGAATCAACACTTTTTTTAATTAACGCCATAAAAACAACACTAAACATCATTGGATATTTTGCTGTGCTGGTTGTTCTCTTCAGAGTCCACCGAAGAGATGATCTTCGCTCTGAAGAAAAAAATTCTGATGAAATGGCTCTCAAAGCCGAGTTATATACCAGTTGGCCCCACTGCTTTTGCCAGCTACATGAATATGTACAAATCAGACTTCAGTATTCAACATGGCATGAGAAAGTGACAAAAAACTACACTACACAAAATCTGATCTGAGTAGTGAGACTGAAACGGATTTCCAGAAATGTGGTTTGAATAGGAATTCAAAGCACATATGAATATTTTTTTTTGCCCATCACACTTGCTTAATATGATCAGATCAAATCAAAATCAATCAAATCAATCAATCAAATATGCACAAAAATTGGATTTGGACTAACAGCCTGAACAAGGCTTTTAGAACACTACTTATTCAACCTTTTAACAATTTTGCCTTTTAATTAGACAAATAACTGGTTCATGTCTGTTCAGGTCTGTTCAAGCGTCAAGCACCATTTTCTGAATCTCATTATGGCTTTCCAAAAGATTATTAGTCATAGTCTGTGAGTGGTAATACATGTGAGAGATTATAATAACATTAAAATAATGGAAAAATGTCTGTAACACTGACCTATTTTTGCAGTTGGTCTCTTCAGTGAACCTGTATGGGTAAAATCTAAAAGGGATAAAATCCCAATAAATTTTACTCCTCAGTGGTTGCAGTGATTGCTAAGAGAGTTTTATTTTGCAAAGACTGTGTTAATATATCTGTATATGTCCCAAATCTGACAGTGAATTCTGATCATGCATCGAGTCTCCAATTCTAGATGAGATGATAAATATAAAATATGTACCTGTATATACTGAATGCTAATTTCAGCTGCTTAGCTAGGCTTTTTTAACATATATATTTATAATTATTATGAATATCTTATATTCATGCATTCTCAATATACTAAAGTGATCATTTTTGTTTTTTCTATTTGAAAACAAATCAATAATAAATCATGTATTGGTTAGTCTTAATTGGCAACTTTGTACTATACAAATCAGCTCACATCTGTTCCGCAATTTCGTCAAAAGGTCTCGAACAAAAATGATGCACGAGACTCAATGAATGAGAGAAAGCAGCCAGAAGAAGAAGTCATATAGCAACATCACTGACCTGTTCAGGGCAGTGCAGGTCAGTTTCATCTGTAAATACATCTGTAAGTTTTTAGAGTTTTGTTTTAGTTGAGTATTAAACTGCTAGTATCAGTTCTAGCACCCCATTATCATTATCATTCAGAATAATGTGATAAAGGACATCAATAATGATATAATTTGCCAGTTCACTATGATCTAGTTGTGGTTTCTTAATAAGAGACTTATGACAACCGCCAGCTTGAATGGTGTTGGGACATGACCTAAAGATAACGACAAGTTAATAATATTGAGAAGCGGTGTCTGGGGCAAACATTATGTGATTACAGTCATGTCTTTTAGTGGTGACTTGCAAAAAAAAGCAATTCAAAATAGGTCAAAAATAAATACAAAAATACAGATTTTGAATGTATTTTAGAAAGTATGTTTTCACAAAATATGTATCATAAAGTTGTGAGGAGAAGTTGAAGCATCAAGAAAGATTAAGTGAAAATGAAATGAGTCCCTATTGACCTCTACTGGATATATGTGGTAATTGTATGGAATTGCATTTGCTTCAATAAAAATGAACGAAACTTTATAAAACGTAACATAGCGTTTTCAAAAACTATCAAAAATATAACATTACAAAAGTAGAAACACACAATGAAAATGAAAAAAAATAATAAAAAATATTCAGTCGCACACATTTAACAGGCTCTTCAAATATGCTTCATTCTTTGTAAATGTTTTTCAAAGATTCGTTTTCGCTAATCGTGGATTCTGAATGCATTGCCACAGATTTCGCTTATTGCTTTGCAGTTTTTCGTTTGGTGGTTTGACACAAACTTCTCGTGGGGGCGGACTTAACAGTGATCTACTCTGATTGGATAGTGAGAGTTTGATGGACAAGTGCATATTGGAAAGCTCTCGCTCTGATATTACTAAATATGTGAATAATATTTGACCTTCGATCGTCTCAGTCTGTAAAGATGAGCTCTTGTCCTTCAAGGCAGCTTGAAGTAAGCTTGTGTTACTGAATGACAATAATATCCCGCAGCAAACTGTTACACACTGTAACATGAAAAACTTGTATCGATGTTATTGGTTACTTCAGTAACACAAGCTTACTTCAAGCTGCCTTGAAGGACAAGCGGAGGAGGATGACGCCGCTCCATATCTCCTGAGAGCTCATATTTACACACTGAGATGATCGAAGTTAAATATTATTTACATATTTAGTAATACAAGGCATGACGTATTGCATACAAATCACTGCAAGAACTTTTTTTTTTCTTTTTCTTTTATTAATGGAGAGAACAAAAACATACAAAATTATAAACAAATAAATAAATAATAAATGTAACTAAAGAAAAGAGGGTCAAAATCTAAACAAAATTACATAAGGAGATCAAAGGCAGAGCAAATTCTAACAGTCCTTATAGCTTTCTTATTAGTAGACACTGAGATTACAAATAGTTCCCCCTCGAGGCGATAATTCAACATTACGTCAGCTCCCTTCTCCACTTTCGCTGAAATCTTATTGGCTAACGCCAGCTGGGGGCAGCTGGCCAATTGACGCGAAGCATGCAAATACTGACAGGTTCGCGGGCAGTATAAATTGCATGGGCGCGAAAATTACATCAGAATATCTTTCTTCACGCTAGAAGTTTATCTTTGAAGTCTTATACCATCGTAGAAGTTGTATCAGAGGATTACTCATTGTTTCCTCTCCGCATCCGATGGCTGCTACTTGCCAGATTTGTGCAGGTCCCCTTGACCCGCAGGACCCTCACCAGTTCTGTGTTTCCTGCCTTGGCCTCGCCCACGCAGAGGCAGCTTTCACGGATGACACGTGCGCCCACTGTGCCGAGCTGCCAGTGCACGCCCTCTGAGCCAGAAGAGAAGTGGCTCGGGCAACAGCGGGGATGAGGCCCACTGCCGCCAGCGAGCCGCTGGTGGGCTCTCCCCCGCCCCAAGACTAGTTCGACGCTGTCAGCTTCGCGGACGATAGCTTCCGCCCCCACCCCCACCCCCCAGGCCGTCGCGGACTTCGTCTCCTTCGTAGCTGGCGAAGAAGACGACTCCATGTCGCTCTCTGCGTCAGAGAAGGATTGGGCGACTCAGTGAGACCGCCCCGACCACGAGGGCCCTGCAGACCTCCAGGAGGAGCTCGTCAGGATCCTTGGCAAGGCCGTCACGGAGCTGGACCTCTCCAGGAACGCACCTGACGAGACTGTGAAAAGTAAACTGGACACGTGGTTTCTCCAGTCGAGCCGCCGCCAGGCGGCATCGAGGAGAAGAACCCCGTTCTTCCCAGACGTGCATGAGCACGTGGTGAAGTCGTGGGCTGCACCCCAATCGGCGCGCACCCACTCTGCCACGCAAGCCATGTTCGCGCATGGACGGGGCGGAGGCCCATGGGTATGTGCGCATGGCTCCCGTCGAGGAGACCATTGCCGCGCACCTTTGCCCGTCTTCCTCAGTGTTGGGTTCCGACCACAGCCTGCCCTCCAAGCGTTCAGGTTTACAGCCCACCAGGCGGACAAAGCCTATGCTGCTGCAGGGGAGGCAGCCTCTGCCCTTCATGCCATGGCTATACTCCAGGTGTACCAGGTGAAGCTACTTCAATCCATCGATGACGGCGCGGTTGATGCTGACGTCATCAGGGATCTGCGCGCGGCAACTGATCTCGCGCTGATGGCTACCAAGCGCTCTGCTCAAGCCATCGGCAGTTCCATGGGGTTCATGGTCGTCCTTAACAGGCACCTATGGTTAACCCTAGCTGACCTGAATGACGCGGACTGCAGGATGCTTCTAAACGCTCCAGTCATTCCCTCCGGCCTCTTTAGTGACGCCGTGGAGTCGGTCACGGAGCGTTTCTCCGAGACGCAGAAGCCACGTGATGCCTCGTCGCTCACTTCAGTCTTCATCCGCGAGGTCACGCACTTCATCGGCACCTAGCCAGGCCCAATGACTGGCTGGACAGCCCGCCATAGCACCCTGCCCCGAGCCGAACGTCCGTTTCGGCCGAAACAAGCAGTGGTCAGGGCCTGGGAAGAGACATCAGAGTAGGAAGAGGAGCCCACGCTGTGAGAGAGCCAGCACATCATCCTCGGCTGCAAAGCCGTCTTCCTGACGGGCCGCTCAAGAGGAAGAGAGAGGGCACTGGTGGCCACGCCCCCAAGCGACGTGTTCAAGAGCTTAGTGTCCCCCAGGTTCCTTTTGGTGACAATCAAAATGTGTGTTTAAATGCTGTTTGTGTGAGTTCCACAATAAAAACACGTATCTTTTCACAAAAAGAGCTTTCTCTTCCTCGTGCACCCAACACTGTGTCACTCGCCCTGTCTCAGGACAGCGCAGAGTCACAAGCAATGATTATAATGGCCTCTCGAGGGTGCGAGGACGCGTGGAAGACTATCCCAGGCATTTCACCATGGGTACTGGGAATTATTCAGCACGGATATTCTCTCCAGTTCAAACGCAGACCTCCTCAATTCAGCGGCATGGTCCCGTCACTAGCTTTGCCCCAAAACCTTTCAATTCTGAGACAGGAAGTTTTCAATCGGCTCGAGAAACGAGCGATAGAGCGTGTCCCTCCAAGTGAGCAGAAAATCGTTTTTTACAGGCACTACTTTGTGGTGCCAAAGAAGGGTGGAGGACTCCGACCTATTCTGGATCTGGGACCCATCAACCGAGCACTTCACAAACGCACATTCAGAATGACAACACTGAAACAGATCTTGACACAGATACGGCCCGGGGACTGGTTCGCCTCAGTGGATCTAAAAGACGCGTACTTTCATATTCAAATAGCGATGCACCACAGGTGCTTCCTCAGGTTTGCTTTCGAAGGCACGGCTTATCAGTATTCGGTGCTTCCGTTTGGCCTGGCCCTGGCCCCCCACACATTTTCAAAGTGTGTGGACAGCGCTTTCTCCCCTCAGATCGAGCGGAATGTGCATCTTGAATTATCTGGATGATTGCCCTCCATGCCGCCGTGGGATTTAGCTCTAGTTTTGAGGGACCTAGCTCTACTGCCATTCGAGCCCTTAGCTTCTATTGAGGTTAAGGAGCTTTCCCTAAAGACTGCCTTGCTTCTTGCTCTCGCCTCACCTTCTTGCTCTCGCCCAGACAAGTTGCCTGGTCTGATGAGTCTCGATTTCTGTTGAGACTTGTTACCACTGTACAGGCTGGTGGTGGTGTAATGGTGTGGGGGACGTTTTCTTGACACACTTTAGGCCCCTTAGTGCCAATTGGGCATTGTTTAAATGCCACAGCATTGTCTACCTGAGCATTGTTTCTGACCATGTCCATCACTTTATGACCACCATGTACCCGTCCTCTGATGGCTACTTCCAGCAAGATAATACACCATGTCACAAAGCTTGAATCATTCAGTGGCCCCCAAAGTCACAAGATCTCAACCCAGTAGAGCATCTTTTGGATGTGGTGGAACGGGAGCTTCGTGCCCTGGATGTGCATCCCACAAATCTCCATCAACTGCAAGATGCTATCTTGTCAATATGGGCCAACATTTCTTAAGAATGCTTTCAGCACCTTGTTGAATCAATGCCACATATAATTAAAGCAGTTCTGAAGGAGAAAGGGGGTCAAACACAGTATTAGTGTGGTGTTCCTAATAATCTTTAGGTGAGTGTAAATAAACCTGCCTTGCCTTGACTTGCTTATGCAGCCTGAGAGGCTGTCTCCACCCTACTGCCATGGTGTTACTGCAGGTCCACCAGTCCCAGGCACTGAAGGACCTGCATGAGAGTGGTCATGATCCGGAAGTTCTGAAAGAACTCTAAACCACTACTGACCTCTCGCTCTGAGCAACGAAGCTCACGGGGAGTTCTCTGGGTCATGTGATGTCCATGCTTGTAGTCCAGGAGCACCATCTCTGGCTGTGTCTGGCCGACATGAGGGACGCCGACCAAGTTTGGTTGCTTAATAAACCTGTGTCCCAGGCCGGCCTCTTCGATGATGACACAATTAACAACATGGCCCAGCAGTTCTCAGCTGTGCAGAAGCAGACTGAGACGATTTGACACATCCTGCCATGGCAGGCAGCTGTTGCCCCCACCCATCCGCCAGGTGCAGTGCCCCAGCAAGCTCGTGGTCGAGGGTGGCCCCATGCGTCTGCCCACACTCCCGCACTGCATCCACAGCAGCCTCCAGCTAATCAGCACCGTGAAGCCGGGTGTAGGCAGGTTCCCTGCCCATCCAGGCCCCCATCAAACCTGGGCAAGAGACGGACGACCAAGAGATGGACAAGGTTGCTCTTCGGGAGATGGTGAATGCACCACTCCCTCCCCTGGAGAATGGCTGGATGGAGAATCTTTTCCCCACCACTGACCTCTCAGTCAGTGGTACCCAAATACTCACCAAAAGATCAACTTTATATATATCTGGGTCTCAAGAGGGCACAGAGAGTTGTGAACGGTCCACAGCCGGATCACATTCATTCTCCTCTGTCACCAGCGGGCAGCGGTGGGTGGGTTGGAGAGTATCAGCAAAGGCCCTACATACACAGCCTCTTCCCAACCTTGGATAATTTGGTGAATATTGCAGCTAATGATTCAGCCACATTTCACAGACATGTCAAAGGTGCACTATATTGCTGCTTTAATATCTGATTTAATATCAAACTAAAAAATGACAAATTAAGTAGCACTCTCCCTATCCCTTCTAAAACATTTGAAGTGTCAATAATTTGATTTTTAACATTGTAATTTTAAAATGCATCTCTGAGAGATAATAAAAAGGAAATTTGTAGTATGAATAATATTGCTTCCCATATAAGAAGTTTATGGTCTTCATATTTTACTACACAAGATGTTAACAATTTGTGACGTCTAAAAAAAAAGAAAATGTGTCGATTTCAATGGATCCCAAGATTGTAATAACTTTATCTTTGTCAAATGCCATTTGGCTTAAAAAAAACTGTTTCTGTATACCCTATAGTGAAGTTTTCATCTGCTGGAAGATATACAAACCAAGCTTAGTAGGGGTCACGGAAAGACACTGGAGATCTATGACATTCTCTCCGGCTATAAACACAAGCAGTTATTAAAGCTCAGTAGACAGGTACTCAATCAGTCTCTGTGCTTGTGGCCAGAGGGTGTCATGGTATTCACCTGACAATGAAAGAGAATAAGAGCTGTGTACTAGACTATATCTGCTAAACAAGTGATACTGCAAGAATAAACGTAAAAACAGTCAAACACTGATACAGAACAAGGTTGATACAATGCATTTCATTGTCTTAATACACAATTGCAACAATGCAGTTATCTTCCATATAACAAATATCTTCTAGTCTGTTTGATTTCACAGAAATATGTCCTATTGTTTTAAAAATCAAAAACTGAATAAATAACCTTTGTTACATGTAGTCAGACTGATTTTGCATAACAACAGCCTCTTCAAGTCACTTCACTAACACTAATCTCACACTTCTTCATGCATAAACACACACACACATGTTGGGTTTCTATGTTTTATATGGACATTCCATAAACATTATTATTTTTATACTTTACAAACTGTACTCTTTATTGCCTTACCCTAAATTTACCCCTAGCCCTTCCCCTATGCAAACATTTCTGCTATTTAAGATTTTCGAAAAAAAATATTCTGTATGATTTCCCAAGTGGAAATGTAGTATTAAATGCATTAATAATATACTTGAAATTCAAGTAGTATGTTTATAATACATATGTACTCCTAACATGCTTTTTTGAAGTGCATTAAAGATATATTGAATTGCATTTTAATATATTTCTTAAAAGCATATTAGAGGTACTTTTGTATTAAATATATGCTTAGTTATACTTTTAAGAAATATGCTAAACACAAGCATACTTTTAATGTGTTTCTAAAAGGTATACTACAAATACTTTGGTAATAAATATATGCTTAATTACATTTTTAAGGAATATGCTAAACACAAGCACACTATTAGTATATTCCTAAAAAGTACAGTAAAGTACTATGTTATTAAATATATTCTTAGTTACACTTTTAAGGAACATACTAAACACAAGCATTCTTTTAGTGACTTTTAGGTTATTTTACAGAAAACAGAAACAGAAAACAAATTACAAACCTTTGTCAGCTATTATTAAGCACTGCAATACTTAAAAACATGTTGTTTAATATGTTGTTCAGTTTTACTTAAGGGGTTATATGATGCAATTAAATTTTGGAGTGTTACAAGTTTTGGTGCATGAAGAAGATCTGTAAAGTTGCAAAGACTAAAGTCTCAAATCCAAAAAGATATTGCCATGTCAGAGAGATGCTATGTGTATCTAGGCGAAAGGAAAAGCACTTTATTTGGCCTTCCAAAAGTAGATGCATTTTTAGGAAGCTTTAAAATAACAACAGAACATCAACATATTTTATGGACCACTGTTTCATGAAGCAAAGGAGATAATTCTGACTTTGATACGACAATCTGGCACTTCTGTTTAAGCATTTGCTACTGACTGTTCAAATACGGAGTTTTGCGCATAGTGTGTGTGTGTTTGTGTGTGTGTGAGAAAACTTAGAGAAAACTTAGTGACACTAATTATATTGTTGGCACTCCTGAGCGGCGACATAAGAGCAGAGTGTGTCATGTAAACAAGTTGAAGGCATACATCATAAGAACTGCAAACCCAAAGGTCCCTGTTGAACCTGTGTCTGCAGCAGTTTTGTTATCTACTGAATGTTTGGAGGAGGATGGAGTAATAGAAAATGATGCTCAAACCTTGTGTTCCCTCTTGCAGAATTCAGTTTTTCTGGGTAATCTTCAATCCTATCTCTTCCAATTTACAGAAGAACATCGTAATACAGTTAGTAACTTAATTGGTAACTAATCTGACCTGTTTTCTGACGTTCCTTCCCAGACTACTCTACTGCATCATGACATTGATGTAGGAGATAGCCAGCCCATTAAACATCATCCATATAGAATAAATCCAAAGAAACGAGTCATTATGAAATCTGAGGTAACATATTTGTTAGAGCATGGTTTTGCAACTCACAGTCAGAGGCCATGAAGTTCACCATCTATTTTAGTGCCGAATTCTGACTCTACATTCAGATTCTGCACTGACCATGTAAAGTTAATGCTGTGACCAAACCAGACTCTTTTTCCTCTTCCAGGGATGAAAGATTGTTTTGACAAAGTTGGTGCTGCTCATTATGTTACTAAGTTAGATCTACTAAAAGGGTACTGGCAGGTTCCACTAACTTCTCGTGCCTCTGAAATATCTGCATTTGTCACACCTGATTCATTCTTGCAGTACTCTGTCATGGCTTTTGGTATGCGAAATGCACCAGCTACGTTCCAGAGGCTTATGAACAGAGTTTTCTCAGAAGTGACCAATGTTGAGGTATATTTGGATGATGTTGTGATATATTCTAACACTTGGGAGGAACATCTTGCAAAGTCATGTTTTTGAACGGTTGAGCATGGCATCTCTGACTCTGAATTTGGCTAAATGTGAATTAATTTGCCAAAGCAACAGTTACCTATCTTGGTAAGTGTGTTGGCCAAGGACAAGTAAGACCTGTAGAAGCCAAGGTAGCTGCCATTGTTGAGTTTCCCAAGCCCACTAACAAATGGTTTTTGGGAATTAGTGGGTAGTATCGAAGCTTTTTCGATAATTTTGCTGCTATTGTTTCTCCTCTCACTGATCTTTTGAGTGCATCCAGGAAGTTTGTGTGGACTCCAGAGTGCATGGATGCATTCAATGCTGCAAAATATCTCCTCTGTACTGCACCTGTTCTCTCTGCTCCTAATTTCTCACAGCCCTTCAAACTACAGGTTGATGCCAGTGCTGCAGGAGACGGGGCAGCCATGATACAGGAAGATGGATCAGGAGTTGACCATTCTGTATCGTTTTTCTCAAAGAAATTCACTAAGTGTCAACTAAATTACAGTGTAACTGAGAAGGAAGCGTTAGCTCTGTTACTAGCCCTTCAACATTTTGAGGTTTATCTGGGTGGAAGTGATGGCCCCATTTTGGTTTATACAGACCATGATCCACTGGTGTTTTTAACTCTCATGTCTAACACTAATCAAAGTTTAATGCGGTGGTCTTTAATTGTGCAGGAAAACCATCTTGACATCTGGCACAAGAAAGGAGTTGACAACATCATTGCTGATGCCTTGTCCAGAACTCATTCCTTGGACAATTAAAATATTTTGATTAGTGCGTTGATTTATAACCAGTGGGTGGTTATAGTCTTTGGTGGTGGGGGTGTTACTTCCAGAGCCGTAAGGTTCAGTTTGTGTGTTCAAGCTGTGTGGTTTCTCTCCCTCCCTGTCTCTTCATAGGAAAAATAGTTTCCACCTGGTTCAGCTAATGCCCTGCTGTGATTGGATGCTGGAAGTATTTAAGCTGCAAACACCATCAGAGCTGGGTTGGTGGTGGCTTGACTATGCAGCAGCAGCTTTGAGGTCCACTCTTCAACCCCAGTAGTTAACTGTGTATTTCTACCTTATATAGTGTGTGCTACTTATTGAAGTAGTTCTTTCTTTTTAGTCTTTCTATTACACTTGGAGATTGAGATTAAAAAGGCAGAAGTGAGTGTTATCTCTAATAATTATTTGTTGTTTTTCTCTTGGTTTAGTTGAGGTTTGCTCGTTAAACAGTTTCTTAAAAATTTCTTTTTTTGTGGGGTTAGTAGGGAGGTGGGTGCCATTTCTTTTGAATTTGACCTTTTTCTCCTGTTTGTTAGTTTATCTTGCTGTACTTTTTATTTTTATTTTCTTTTAGTTTAAGTAGTTTGGTTAATAAGAAGTAATGCTGATTATGTTTGTTGATTTCGCAATACCCCCTTCTGATTTGGATACCCCTCTTTTTGCCTTATTTGTAAAACTATTTTCTTTAATGAGATAACTGTGGTTATTGTGAAAATTGCTTCATGCTGCTGCACATTCATTTCACCATAATGATAATTATTGATCATGATAAATCAGGTAAAAAATTAATTACCTGCTGCCATGTTCATAAATGAATCATCTAGTTTGTATTCTCAACCATTTTTTTTCCACCATCTTTTTTCATCTTTTTGCTGTTCATATTGTCTTGTGTCCTGTATGTGATCTAAGATCTAAGATAATGTTCCACAAGCTGAGACCGATCTCTCTGAGCCCTCATGCCCTGAGTCATCGTTTTCATCAGTAGAATCAGAAAGTTCAGAGTCCACAGTGATTCCACAATCTTCAAAAGGCATGCAAAAAGCGATTCTTAGAAGAACCTCCTGACCTTCTATGCTTATGTTTTGTCCATAAATGATATAAGTTTTGATACCTTATCAATAATCTTACCAGTATTATTATATCAAAGACCGGTTTATTTGCGTTCATACTTTGTTTTTTTTGTTTTTTATATTTATACAGCTAGTTCATGCAGCGCTGCACTCAAAACCAGGAGGCTCTGTGCCCGGTTGCATGAAACTCCTTAAGCTAAGAAATCCCTTAGATATAAGGTTAAGGGTACCCTTAGTGAAACTTGGGTTGCATGAAAAAACCCTAAGGGTTTCCTTAAGGAACTTGAGGCTGTTATTAAGTTTTTCCCCTTAATTATCTAAGTGTTCCCTTAAGCGTTGCTACAAAGTCCTTAGTGACCATTTCACCTTAATAAATTTAAGAGACCAAAACAGCTCCCCTAAGTCAACTTAAACACAAAATACGATGGCTGATTTAGTGTTAATTGAAGAGGAGGAAATACCAAGGCGTGTATTTAATGATCGTAATAATCCCTTGGAGACGATGAATGGTTGATGAAAGGATGAAAATATTATTATTATTATTATTATAACCACTTGCGAAAACAATAATTGTTTGGTTTATGTTTCTTTTTTTTCTGTTATGTTTGTACTTTCCATATCAAAAATATATTAATACAATTGTGATTTTAGTAAGGGTTTGGCTTTGTGATTCGTTATGTTCTGTTTACTGTTAGAGGTAGTAACTATAGCAACCGTGGCGATCTTTGCCGTATGTTGTCAGAAACTACTGTGAAACGCTTAGTATAAACACTTAGGTAAGGGTGACAGTTAAGAGGTTTCTTGCAACGCTCTTAATGAAATCCCTTACCTCAGGGATTTTTTCTCCCTCAGGGAAACCCTCACTTAAGGAATTTCATGCAACCGGGCACTGGTATATTGAAGGAGTACAAACAAACAAGGAGCCTGTCTGACAAGACACGAAAGAAGCTGGTAAACATCCTTGTAGCTGATATGGTAGAGAAGTATGGGTAGGTGACCAAAAAAAAATCATTATTTTAATGTATATATTGCACTGGTATTTGACCACAGTTATATTTTATATGTAATGTAAAAAAACAAAACAAACAAAAAAAACAATCTCATGTTGTGGTGTAGGAGGATTCCACCAGTCAGTATCCATTTAAGCTATGCTCTTGGAATCATAACGTTGTTCCCCAATTTGAAGGATAAGTGCTCACCGACTGGTTGTGTAAGTATATAGTACATTGAAACTGTACTCTCTTTATTTCAGCACATATCAAATGCATGAGTCAATCAAATTATTTATTATACAGAGATGATTTATCTAAGATGGAATCTGCAGACTTTTCTGGCATTGTCTGCACATTTTCTTCTAGAAAAATATGCAGAATTCTGTGGAAGGAATGTAAAACTGTCAAATGTGTAATGCTTTGAATACTGTTAATGGTAGCTGTAAGTATCATTAAGTATAAATATTTTATAGTTTGGGTAGTCCATTGTGTATAGTGGGTCATGCATAGAATTATGTTAATAATATATTTTACAAAATTTAAGCATGCTATACTGCCTGATACTGATACATTGACTTATTGATACTTAACATTTGTTTTACAGGAACATTACTGTTATCCACACAGTGGCCAGGGTTACATTGCCTACAGACTGAAAAAAGTTCGGCGCAACTCTGTAAATATCTTGAAGTAGCATCCAAGGTGGTTTACCAAGATGGTCCAAAGATTTTGCGCAAAACATCTTCAGCAACTGAGCAGCTTTCAGGTGACGAATGCAAAGAAGCTATATCCATGATGAAGCATTCAACGGACACACCAGTTATTAAGGATAAAATGAGGGCAACATTCAAGAACAGGCAGCATTTGATACATGATCCTGACAAATCTTTACTCATCCTTGATTACTTTCACCGATTTTTGCACATGCGGATGACCTTCTGTATGCTCTGGAGGAGTGTGATTGTGGTAAGTGTAAAGCTTTATATATATATATATATATATATATATATAATGTGGCAGCTAGTCTTTTGCTCATTCAACTCTTGCCTCCAGCTGTAAAAGGAAGGAAGACTGGGAAAATCAGTGCAACTGAAGCAGCTGTTCATATTGTAGAGTTCATTAAGGTAAAATAAAGTTGTTGTTAGAGTTACTCATTTAGTCTAGTAACTAAGTTGGTATAATCTGAAAGTATATCTGCGTTGTCATCATATACAGGTTAAAAAATATAGGACAGGCAGAAACCTTCATCTCTTCACACCTCACATTAAAATCTTTGTACATCCTTTTCCTATAAATCAAGTCAAAACAAAGCTTTCATTAACACATGACAATAAGATTTTATCTGTTACTGATGTAATGTAAACACACTGAATAATACTTGCACTGCTTTTGTTTGGTTAATGTAAAGCTCTACCTAATACAATGTTATTTGTTTTTCTCCTACGTCACAACTCTGAGGATGAGAGTTTTATTTGTGAATTTGAACATGAAAGATCTGTCAGGTGTAGGGATGTCAATTTTCGATCATTTCCATGCCATAGGAGCATGCCATACATTTGAGATCATTTTACTGACTGCTCGTTGTTGTATTTTAAAACACAATTGCAATGTTTTCAACCTACATTAGAGCATTTAAAATAAAATGATCTAAAACGTAACTGTGGCGCGTGTGAATGTAGTATACCGTTCCACTCTGCCGTTATGCCAAGGATGTTGCTCATGTGAAGAGGATGATCTTTTCCGTCTAGTTTAAATAAAAAAAAATTAAAAATATTATAGTTTAACATTGATACATTGCGAATATGGAAACATTTGTATATGTGCAGAACGAGACGTGAGCAATAACCTCCAAATACATCCAAACCCGCGCTCGCTCGTTCTCATATGCAAGCACTCATGCATTGCCACGATCTAATGCACTGTAAATGCCGGATTTTTTCAAACAAAATCTAACATTTTGCAGAACAGGATCAAACAAAAAAGTACAGGTTATAATACTTTCATAAAATGTTTGATGTAAAAAAAAAAAAAAAAAACGGTTCACTGACTGCGCAGCACAGCCACAACCGCCACAGTTATGTTTGGGATAATTTTATTTTTAATACTATAGTGTCATTTGAAAACATTGCAATTGCATTGTAAAATACAACAACGAGCACCACCAAACCATTTAAAGAGGCGTATTCAGCGGTCTCCTTGACGGGAAACAGTCAAAGTGCAAAATTAAGACATGGCGCACTCTCTTCATTTTATCAAATGATCATAATCACATCTATTCATTTTACAGTCCTGCTACTAGCATTTTATTCGGACTAAAACCCCTTTAATTTGGGTGAGAGAGCTTTTTTTCCAAGTGGCTTTTGCACATAATAATAATACCACTGCAGACGCATTTTGCAGCATTAAGGTTATTAATTGATCGCTAATTTAAAAGACGATCGATCATGGAAATTATTGAATAATGACATCCCTAAATGCAAATGAGTTGGATGGAAACCTGGCTATTGTCTGCATCAAACCATGCTTCTGAACAAATGTGATTCACGGTTCTGGGCAGCTCCAGGACAGCTGTCTCTCTGAGCACGGTGTTGTCTGTGAGTGGAGCAGAGTAACGTAGCCCTCAATCATGCCCCAGTGTTCGTGAGAGCTGCCAACTTCTGCCAACAATTTACAGAGTGTGATTCTCTGACTAACTTTATCTCCCGAGACTGTTGTTGAATCTTCCAAAAGTTTTGGCTTGGGGTCCTTCACATGTGGCAGCAGCACTTTCCACTGCACCAAAACAATACTTTAAATCGGCGCTACTGAACACTGATATCGGCCGATGCGATATATATATATATAAAAAGACAAATATCGGCCCGGTATATCGGTCGACCTCTAGTTACTGTAATATTTGTCACTACTGTTGCATATTGAACTGCATTACCCAAGAGTGTTAGGGGAACCGGAAGTGGATAATAAAGAGAGAGATGTCGAGCTGATGGCCGACACGCACTTCACGTTATGCCTGAGTTGTGTTTATTCTTACACATTAATCACGAAATAGTGAAATACAAACAGTACATGGTGTCAGAAAAATAACGAACCCATACAGATGAAAAGATGGACTCTGCTGGTGTACCGATGCCCAGGATGGACTGGGATTCCCTCGATTTGCTGACTCATGGAGGAGATTCCGACAACACGCAGAGCTGATGTTCAAAGGCCCACTAAACGAAAAATCGGAGGAGGACCATTGCAGCTATCTCCTGTTATGGGTAGGAGAAAAAGGCAGAGACATTTATAACACCTGGACCCTGACTGAAGAGAATGCAAAAGTTTTAGGCACGTACTACGAAAGATTTGAAGTGTATGTGATGCCGAAAAATAACCACATCTTCGCACGGTACAAATTCCACGAGAAAGTACAAGCGGAAGGTGAGGGCTTTGACAATTTCATCACAGAACTTAAATTATTAGTCAAAGACTGCGGATATGCTAATACAGACGAGATGGTAAGAGACAGGATAGTCTTCTTAAAGTGAAGGAGAAGTTGTTAAACTATGGACCAGATTTAACAATTGAGAGAGCCATAGACATTGCACGATCTCAAGAAATAGCACAGGGACAGCTGAAATCTATGGCCGGGCAGCACAGCACAACTCACACGCAACAGGTTGCACATGCCGTGTTCAAACGAGGCAATAAACAGAAACATGTAAAAGCTACCACCAGAGCAGAACGAGACAGCATAAGGTCTACAACATGCGGACGATGCGCGCAGGTGCATAGAGAAAAGGAAAAATGCCCAGCCATGGGTAGACAGTGCAAGAAGTGCGGGAAACTAGGGGTGGGCGATATCTCGATATTTAAAATATATCGAGATATTTTTTAAACACGATATGGATTTTGACATATCGTATATATCGATATATTGTTTATATTCTGATTCCGCCACTTTGCTTGTTTGCCTTCCCTGTGCTGTGCTCGCCCCCGCTCGCTCGCCCCCCGCCTCCTTGCTTTTGTCCCCTCTTACCTTGCGTGTAGAGAACTAGTCAAAAAAAAACAAAGACAACTGGCTCCATTATATGGAGATACTTCAGTTTTAAGGCGTAGGGCGAACGGCAGGCAGATGTCTACTGTAGGGCCTAATGAAACGCGGACGGAATCGCGGAATCCAGTCATAAAAATGGAATTTACAGTTTAACGCGGAATGTCACGGAATTGGTCAAATTTTAAATGAATTAATCAAAAGTCGGTCATGCACTTACATCAAATCGCGAAATGGACTAATGCTGTGTTCACACCAAACGCGAATAGAGCGTCAAATTCGCGTCTACCGCGTCTAGTTTGCCGCTTGACCATTTTGAGATAATTCGCTTCATTCGCGCGTGGAATTAACTTCACAACAGACGCGAATTCGCGTCATGGGGGGGCTTCTGCCAGCTGAGTTCACGCAGCATTTTCAACCGCCATTTTTATTCGGATAATTTTCAAAATATTACTGTTACTGTGTCATGAAATGTAGTTTTAAAAGTATTTCAGGCGAGAATGTAGTTGTTTTAAACTCAGATATGCGGTTTATTTATAATGACAGCGTCTATTTAAAAAAATGTGTTTCGCTGATCTCGGAGATGAGCTCCATGCGACCAGCGGGAGCTCCGTCATCATGTATCCGCCGAGAGCAGCCTCGGCTCGGCTAGACCTTCTGACATTTGCCGCTGACTCTGATGTCTCTTTAGTGGTTCAAGATAAAATATAATTCGTTTGGGGTAAAATGAAACGTTTCTTATCAATTGGCCTTTATTCAATTTATCTATTAATATGTTTTTTATATACATATATGTCCTTTTTATTCCTGTCTCTATAGAAATATGAACTTTTGTCATATAGCTCCGGTTGACTGCTCACTGACAACATCAGTCGTTCCTCCTTGTTGAATGAGTGGAGAAGGGTATTCCTGCACAACCGGAGGCTGCAGGAACATTCTGTTGAATGAGTGACTCCTAGCAGGCTCCTGATTGGTTAACGCGGCGCGAATTGACGCCAAAGTTGAAATTTTTCAACTCGGGCGGCAGACGCGAATTCGCGTCAAACGCTAAATGCACAAAAAGCACCTTCGCGCTTAACGCGCGTTTCGCGCGAAACGCCCTATTCGCGCGTCAATTCGCGTCATTCGCGCGAACTAGACGCGCGAATGAGGCGAATTCGCGTCTTCCGCGCCGCGCTTAACGCCCCATTCGCGCCGCGAGACCTCCAGACGCGCGTAAACGCGCCTTTGCATTGACTTAACATTGAAATCATTCGCGCCAGACGCTCTATTCGCGTTTGGTGTGAACACAGCATAATATCTGCAAATATTAACCCGGAAAAGTCTATTTAAATATGAATCCTGCATGTTCTGCGTGTCTGTGTCAACGAATGGAGCAGAAGCGCGTCTTCATTCATTAAACACGGAAGCTCGCATAACGCTCGCGCTGATTTCATTGTCTTTCCTCTCTCTAAATAAAGACGTGAACACATGAGGAACATCTCCAGAACTGCACTAGAGAGTCACTTCATGAGCATCTGACCGTTTGATTTGAGTAAGACTAGCTCATATCACATCATAGACTGTGGTATCACATACACAGAACTGTAAAGGTAAACCCGTCAAAATAAAAGTATTTGACAGAAATCTATTACTATTGTACAGCAGAATGTAGATAGCCCACTACTACTACTATTAAAATGAAACGAACATAATTTTATAAGGAATAATCACACAACATTTCTCCCATGTTTTATTTTTAATAGTAAATCCCCTTTGTTTACCAAAAAATAAAGTTTGCTTAATTTTAAATAATTAAAAGATAAATTAAATGAATGTTTTATGCCTTCATGTGATAATCAGAAAAATGTAAATACACAGAATTTCTGAAGGGAAAAAAAACATTTCACATAAGGCTATTTTAAGAATTGTTTTTAACTAATTAAGTTGTTTTTATGCATTTAAATAATTGCACATGCTAAAACACAGAATTAGGTAACAATAAAACATATGGTGAAGAAAAAAATAAAATGTTTCATAGGCCCCTTAACATGTAATATTTGCCATATTTGTTTTTGCAGTAGTTTTTTGGGGGTTATTTTTCCTGTAAAGATATCGAGATATATATCGTATATCGAGATATAGCAAAATATATCGAGATATATTTTTTGCTCCATATCGCCCAGCCCTACGGGAAACCAAACCATTTCACAAAGGCTTGCAAATTGCAACAAACGTGGAAACAGAAAAATTTACATGCCGTAAATAACGACACCGAACAAGCTTACGAATCACCTCAGGAATTCTTCATCGACACAATAACAAAAGAGCAAAGCAACGTGATAAACGAACAGGCTTTTGCTGAGATTGAAGTAGGTCCAGAGCTACAGAAGATGAAATTTAAATTGGATACTGGGGCACAAGTAAATATAATACCAGAAAATAAAATCAGAGATGTTATTGGTGTTAATCAACTAAACCCAGCAACACGTAGATTGTCAGGATATGGTGGAGAACCCTTATCCGTGAAAGGAACGTGCAGACTGCAATGCAAGCACAAAGGGACCAAAGCCATGCAAGAGTTCTATGTCGTTGACACTCAAGCGCCGCCTATCCTAGGTCTCAGAGAATGTCTGGAAATCGATTTTAATAAAACTGGTCCTCTCAGTACAAACTGATACCAGGCAAAGTGACGACCTGCTAAAGAAGTTTGCTGACATTTTTGAAGGGATCGGAGAATTCCCAAGCAAGTGTAAAATGCACATAGACCCAAATGCAGTCCCGGTAGTATATAGAAAATTCCATTCACTCTATGAAGTCGTCTAAAGGAGGAATTAGATAAAATGGAACGCCAGGCAATCATCGCAAATGTAACTGAACCAACCGATTGGGTCAACGCTTTAGTAGTAGTGGAAAAACCCTGCACCGGGGCGCTTCGCATATGCCTCGACCTGCGCGACCTAAACAAAGTGATCAAAAGGCTGCATTATCCATTGCCAACCCTGGATGACGTGATCTCCAGACTCTCAGATGCAAGATACTTTAGTGTACTGGACGCGAGATCAGGATACTGGGCCATTAAACTGACGGAAGAATCATCGAAGCTCACCACATTTAACACGGTGGTCGGACGGTACCGTTTCCTCCGTCTTCCCTTCGGGATAATCTCTGCACAGGATGAGTTCCAAAGGAAAATTGATGAGACGTACGAAGGACTGCCTGGAGTAGCGGCGATTGTAGACGATATCCTAGTCTATGGTCGCACAAAAGACGAACACGATAAAAACCTGCGTGCGATGTTGGAAAGAACAAGAGCAAAAGGTGTCCGTTTGAATCCAGAAAAAAAGCACGATTTGCATGCCGGAGGTCTCTTACTTTGGACACTGACTCATACATGACGGCATCAAACCAGATCGGGAGAAAATTAAAGCCATAAAGGAAATGGGACCGGCAAAAAACTAATTCGAACTGGAAACCATACTGGGTATGATAAATTACCTGTCTAGATTCGCCCCGAGATTAGCAGAGTTAAACGCACCGCTGCATCAGATGCTAAAGCAAGGCAACGAATTCACACTGGAAGAGACGCATAACGTTGCTTTCCAACAAATCAAAGACTTGATCACGAGGGAGCCGGGACCTGTATTAGCATACTACAACCCAAACGAAGAACTGTGGCTGCAGGTTGACGCTTCTAAAAATGGTTTGGGCGCGGTACTTCTCCAACAGGAAAGACCAATCGCATACGCCTCAAAATCGCTCACAGAGACGGAACAGAATTACGTGCAAATCGAAAAAGAACTGTATGCCGTTCTGTTTGGGTGCAAGCGATTTCACCAGTATGTATATGGGAGGGCATTCATTGTGGAATCGGACCACATACCATTAGAGTCCATATTAAAGAAACCGCTTTCTGCTGCCCCTCCAGCCCTACAGCGCATGTGTCTGCAGCTGCAGAAATATGACTTCACGTTGCTCCACAAACCAGGTAAAGAAATACCAGTGGCTGATACATTATCCAGAAAATCTGTGGCCTACCATGACGCATCATTAAATGAGGGCATGGAAGTGCAGGTCCACACCGTAATCATCAACTTACCTGTATCAGATGAAAAACTCGCAGAGATCCGTGAGGCGACGAAGCAAGGCTCCCAGCTCATGGCCGTAAAGCGTATAATTCACACAGGCTGGCCGGAGACGCGAAGGAGCTGTCCACCGCTGGTGCTGGAATTTTGGAATCATAGAGACGAGATCTCTTTTGCCGATAGCATTGTACTAAAAGGGGAAAAAATCATTGTACCGCAAAGCCTAAGAAACAGCATGCTGCAAAAGATACACACAGGGTACATGGGTGTGGAAAAAAGTAAACAACGGGCACGAGACGTCCTGTTCTGGCCGGGCATGGGCAAGCAAATAGACGAAACGGTGCAAAATTGCTCTAACGCATCGTCATTCGAATCAGCGAGAGCCAATGATCGCGCACCCGATTACCAAACGTCCATGGCAAGCGGTCGCAACTGACCTTTTCACGTGGCAAAGCGAAAACTACATTATAGCCGTTGACTATTACAGTCGTTTTTTCGAGCTGGAAAAACTACACTCAACCTCCGCAGCCGCGGTGATCCAAAAGCTCAAAGGAATGTTTGCGCTCCATGGAGTGCCCGAGAAGATCGTGTCAGATAACGGTCCGCAATACAGTTCTCAGGAGTTCAGTGCTTTTGCGAAACAGTGGGACTTCGTGCACACAACAACAAGCCCATACTATGCCCAAAGTAACGGCCTCGCAGAAAAAACAGTCCAAACCGGAAAGCGTATACTCACAAAAGAAAAAGGAAAAGATCTGTACCTGAGCATTCTGGAGACTAGAAATGCACCTGTTGATGGTTTTAAATCGCCAGCACAACTTCTCATGAGCAGACGGCTTCGCTCAATCCTTCCCATCACTGGCAAACTTCTGCAACCACATACATACAAACCCTCGGCAGTGCAGCGTAAAAGAGAACAATGCCAAATTAAACAGAAGTCATATTACGACAGATCCGCGAAATCACTCATTACACTGGAGCATGGAGCCCGCATATATGCCCAGCAAAATAACGGGCAGTGGAAGCCTACTGTGGTTTCGAGCACATTGGAGGACGGACGCTCGTACATCATCCGAAACACCGACGGTCAGGAGTATCGCGGTAATTCCAAGCACCTGATGGATGTTAAGGGCCAAAGTGTGGAAGTTTCAGCACAACCCGTTTCTGATGACAACTCGAGTTCCCAGGAAGATACAGCAAGCAACCACACTATGGGCTCAAATGCAACCAAACCTACACCAACTGATCATTGCGTGATTACCAGGTCAGGTCGCATAGTTAAGCAGAGACAAATACTTGATCTATAAGTGTCTTGAGCTAATTACACTTAGGTGTATGCTACAATGGCAATTGAATATTTCTATTTCAAATGTGATAAAAAAATGTTATAATGCTAATTCTGCAAGCATTCTGTTACTGATATTCATTTGAAGAACATTATACGATAGTTATATTCGATGTTCAGCTAGATTTCACCTGTTCACCTGACAGTTATCTAATGTAAGTGGGGAACATAACTATTTCCTTTAGGCATGAGTATCCAACATGACATTTTGTTATATATACTGAAGTGTGTATAAAAAAAAAAAGGGAGATGTAATATTTGTCACTACTGTTGCATATTGAACTGCATTACCCAAGAGTGTTAGGGGAACGGGAAGTGGATAATAAAGAGAGAGATGTCGAGCTGATGGCCGACACGCACTTCATGTTATGCCTGAGTTGTGTTTATTCTTACACATTAATCACGAAATAGTGAAATACAAACAGTGCAGTTACTACATTTATTTTGCTTTCCATGTTGAATAACTTTTTGTTGTTTCTGTTTTAATTTACTTTTAAATCACATTAAAAGCCTAATTTGTACATTGCGAATGAATGATGATGTCTTTATATACAGTCACAGTCACTCACAGCCGCTTGCACGTGTTCTGATCAAGAGCTGCACAACATTAAATCAGTTAACTGACCATCGACAGCCTTAATCAATTGCATCTCTTATCGACAATTAATCGATCATAGATTAATCGTTAACATCCCTAGTCAGGTGTTATACAATAATAATGTTTAAAATCTCTCATCATTCTCTTAGGTGGGGATGAGCGTCAAGACATTTCTTGAACAAGTTGGATCTACACAGCCATTGCTCCTCTGTGTTGGAGAAAAGAGGAGTATCATTCAGAAGTTTTACATCATCCTGGACCAGAATGCCATTCCCTGCATGAAGCAGACAGCTGTTGCAGCCTTTGATGAACTCTTTAACTCTTCATGTCATATGATGGTGCCTTGTGCAATTTCTACACGTTCATTCAAACAACAGTATATGGCACTGATGTGGGCACTGCCAAGGAAAGTCCAAGGGTCAAGGAAATCAGAGTGAGAATTGAAAACACTGAGGTGAGAAAAATAACTTTAACGATAATGAATGTGAGGTTTTGCTGTCGGAGGTGGAAGCCAGGAAAAATTATTTGTTATTTAAAAGTGTATCCACTGGCATAACGGGCACAGATAAAAAGGAAGCATGGGTTATAACACAGGCTTGGAGATAAGGTGGTATAAGGTGAGAGCGGTTGGTGATGTGGCTTAGGTGTGGTTCCAGAGAGTTGCATAAATCAATGAGGACTTCTCTGGGCAACCTAAAGCGACTGAACAGCCATTCGTCACTCTCCGCGAACATATCTGTGCGCTCTCTAAAGACGCGCTCTCTCCTTAGAGCACGCGCTGCGATGTCTTCAAGCAGTACCAAGTGTGGCATGCCTCTAAACACAAGATGAGACACATTAATCACCGTTTATATAAGGATAGATCAGGTGATTATTGTTTGGACCTCTAATATTATATATATATATATATATATATATATATATATATATATATATATATATATATATATATATATATATATATATAATTGGAACTGTAATTATAATTTATCAATAACATCTAATTATATAGGGTTCTTAACACAGGCTCATAAGGCCCACATGATTATTGCGTACATGTGGTATAAGTTGTTCTTGAATCTTTTCGTACATTTAGAATAAATTTTAGTACGAAAGTTTTTGATGAATCATGATTTATTCATGAAAACGTCCGTACGCACATTTCATGCAAAAATCTGTGCCTAGGCATATTTAGTGAATGAGACCCACTGTTCTAAAATGTCTTTCATCAGAGGTAACTGGGCAAACTTAAAGACTGTTTTAACCAGCTAGAAAATCCTTTCTCTTGCCTTAGTACTAGAGCTGTAGTAAAGTCCAGCTTTGTTGAGTCCAAGTCAAGTCCAGGACTAGTCGAGACCGAGTCAAGACTGAGTCCAAAGAGGTTCGAGTCCAAGTCAAGTCCAAGTCCAAAAGTTTCGAGTCCAAGTCAAGTCCAAGTCCAAATGAGAGAAAAAAGGGTCCTCTTCAAGACCACATATTTGACTACTGATAATGTTCGTGATGCAAGAGACAGCATATCTCCTATTCTAAGAAAATAATTTTACATTATTATTTGTAATGATCAAAAAGCATGTGCAAAGTAACAACTCTGTAGGACAAGGGTCTCCAAACTACATCCTGGAGGGCCAATGTCCTGAAAAGTTTAGCTCCAACTGGCCTTAACACACCTGGAAGATTAGTGTGTCTAGTAAGAGCTTGATTAGCTGGTTCAAGTGTGTATAATTAGGGTTAAAGCTAACAGGGGCGTTACACAAGATCCAGGGCCCTATGCATAGGCAGTCCTGATGGGCCCCCATGGCCCCCACCCATGAAAATATCCAGGTAAAATAAAATACATTTCGGATTCATACTTTTCAAGGGCCCTCTCTTCCTTTGGGGCCCTGGTAATGAGTACTGGTTTTACCCCCAGTCCGACCCTGGGAGCTAAACTATAAAGGACAATGGCCCTCTAGAACAGAGTTTGGAGCTGTAAGGTCAAATTATTTTTATGTACTTTAATTTCATTTTCTTTACTTAATGCTGCTTTTGCTGACATTATGTCTGTGGTCAAAAATTAAAATGACTGATGCCTTGGCACAGTGCACAGACACACAAAGCTCGGGATATGACAAATGCGTGCAGCAAGGCTAGAAGGGATACGTTTGGCTCTACTGAGCATGCGCACATAAATACAGCAATATTTTTGTCATACTGTACTAATGCTTGCATAGACTAGTCAAGCTGTCGAAAAGAATCGACTACTCCATCATGCATTAACCATAATGCATACAAAGTGTTGTACGACGTGAATTTTAGAATTACAATATTACGTGGAGCTGTTACTATATGACCTTATCTATGTTGCATGTAAAAATAAAATATGTAATGTAATAATTAGGGTTGTGCCTGAAGCCAAATACCCTATTTGGAATGGCAAGGATAATGGCTTAAAAAATGAATAAAGGACAAGGAATAATTCTGCCTGAATACTCGACTGAAGCTGACACAGTCTGGTGTTTGCTAGATAACAGCGCCAGAAGTGAATGAATGTAAACTTTATGAGTGAAAAGATTGCAAATCAAACACCGTATTGTTGTCGCCTCTTAGCGCATCTCTCAGAAATCAGAGCGTTGCAAGAGTAATTTTACCTATAATGATACATCATACACGTTATTGTATTTGTATATATTTAAAAGGCAATGATTTAAAGCTTAGGCTACGATATGATACGAATGAATGGAAGTCTCTCAAAAACCAAATCAGTTCTCTCTCAGGAGTAGGCTAATAATCAGCTTAGATACGGATACATTGTCTACTTGTCCTACATGTTTGCATCTTTACCTTTAGCTGGTTTGCGCGGCACACACACATCTGTTTAGTGAAGTTCATTAACATTAAGACTCGCTTAAAGTGTTCTGCATAATGAAAATGTGAGCATTGAATGGATTCAGTCGTTTTCAAATGATCACTAAACGTTTGTCATGACATCTCTCTGCTTGCACGATAAATATTATTTTAGAAATTAATCATTATTTTAGTTTAACACGACATACTTGTTCAGTGATAACTACGAAAAAAATATAAAAAGTCATAACGGTCTTATCAAGTAACTGTACGATGTTGTATCCGAATGCAGATAGGAGCAATTTTGTGATTGTTACAGATACAAATACTGGCTGTTACATGACAATTTAAATATGTAATGTCATAATTATAAAGTTTTTAAAATTTACATATGTAATTGTAGCATAAGGCTATACATTAATAAGCGTTTATCCATTAAAAAAAAGATTTAGTGTTTTCATTTACAATAGCATGAACCACGAGTCGAGTAACTCAAGCATTTTTTTAATAAAAAAAAATCGACTAGTAGAAATCAGTAGTCTTGCAACCCCTATACTGTACAACAATAATTAGTATTTCATTATTGTAAAGGGGACGTTTGAGGCGATCTAGGTGTAGACGTAAATAAAACACAATCTAACAGGTAGAAAATTAAATTAGAAACATCTAAACTTTTCAGGTCGCAGCAAGTGCACCGCTGGTCATGCACATCCTTTCCCGGAACAGTACTGAAAGTTAAGATGGAGAAACAGATGATCATAGCTGTACAAGTATAGCCATTTTTTTTAAATGAATATATTAGCAGAGCTACTGAAAGGGATGTTTAGTGCTGGAAATCCATTTATTCTTTGCTGAAACTTATGCGTCTTCATGGAGAGCGGGTCATGGTTGCCCAGCAACAGCAGACACCACTGGAGCTCAAGCACAGATTACAGAGTGCTTTGGAAATAAGGAGAGCGGCGTGCCTAGCGTTTTCCACACGTTGCGTGTGGAAGACATCATGCAAATGTGGGTTTGTTTTGAAGGAGACATTTTTTATTTTATTTTTTTGCTGGACTCCGTCGAGACCAACTAGAAGACTTGGCGAGTCCAATGGCCAAGTCCGAGACAAGTCCGAGTGCAAATGCAACGAGTCCGAGACAAGTCCGAGACGACAGAAAAATGTCTCGAGTCCGGACTCGAGTCCAAGACCGGACTCGAGTTCTACAACCCTACTTAATACTGAATCAAAGACTTTAATGAAGTCTCTACTTGCACTCTGGAGGGTAATGAGCTTTTAACTGAAACTTGGAATGTATCCACTCTCTCCACTACAACCTGGTAAAAAACTATTGAACTGAATACCAAGTTGGTATGTACAGTATGTTTGCTCTGCAAATGAAATGCCTGTTTTTAATAAGATTATCAGTATTATTGTAAAAGATGGGCAAGCTTTTCTTTTGGCCAGTAATGTAATTACAGTGCGTTTTGATGAGCAGGTGCATGTTGTGTTTTTGTTTCAGATTGGAATTAATTGCAAATTGTATTGTTTTCTTAATGCAGTGTTTGAATGTTAAATGTGGTGTACCTCAAAGTTTTTGCAGTATTTTCTGCAAATATGTCCTTCAATTTAATTGTAGAAACAATCAAATATTAATAAAAGCACTATTTAAAAACACCAAAAGTGCCATTGTAAATTTAACACTGTAATTGAATACTAACACTGGTGTAGAGCAGAAACAACAAAGAATAGTGTTGAATAGGTTTAACAATTAACAATTTACACACAAATGGTGTCAAAAAGTTAACATTATCAAAAGTGTAACATTTACACTCTATAGTGTGGACACATATAGACACTTTGCTGGTGTCAAATTTGACACTGTGGGTGTTCGTTTTACACCACTGATTTTGCTGTGTATAATGCTATTTTAAATTTCTCCTGCTTCAATTTCGAGTTTCCTCAAACGGTGTCTGTTTATTCCCTTATTGTGATCGCTCTGGTAAGTGTAGTTCTATGTGTATCAATTCACAATATGATTTAAATGAAGTTTGTTCGCAATATGCGCTTTTGTACAACATAAGTGGCGGCAAGTTAGTCAGTTAAATTTTCCCGCTTAGCCTTATTGTTGACTCAGGCAGAGACAATTTATAAGAGACATGCCACTTCCTCAATACTCAATAAAACTATATAAGGAAAACCCGTAACAGCAAAGATGGCGGTTGTATGCACATGTTCCGCCCCTCCCGCTGGAAAGCCAATCATCTGCTTTTAACAGTCAAGCCGGGAAACATTTAAGCCTATCATCTGGTTCCACAGATGTATGCGCACAGTTGAGGAACCCTTGCGCATGCGTAGTAAAGTATAACCTGTGGGGAAAAGGCATTTTAAACCTTATTTTGGGGCAAAGTCGTACATTTTTTTCAGTGATTTTTATCATATTTTACTGATGTTTCTATACATGCAGTTTTTATGTCCTGGTGACCAGTGAAAGTGCAGTTCTGACTCTATGCCCATTCATTTAGATAGGAGCCTGGTCTTGTTAGTCTGAAATAGCTGTCCGGAGGCATTGCCAAGATGGCGGCTGAGTGACACAACTTGCCTAAAAAGACTTTGACTCAGGTCAGACGTCGCCTATATTTTCTGCCTGACAGTGTAAGTTAATCTCTCCGGCAGGTGCTGTTCTATATATGATATTTACCATAAGAGTTTAAAATGTTTGTTCAAAATATGTGTTTTTGTACACCGCATTTCCTTTCATTTTAGAGTTGCCTCAATTGGCACCCAGTTAATGGTCTGTCATTGTTATCATTGTTATCCGGTAAGTGGTGGTTGTTTGAATATCAGTTTAAGTCATGATTTGAATGACATTTGTCCACAATATACACTTCTTTACAATGGTGTCGGGGCTAATAACTTGCCTCTTGGGGTTGTGAATGTGTTTGTGTGTGTTTGGATGGTTTGACGGCTCACTGCATCTGCCTTTTTTATTTAAGTTTCTCCATTGCTAACCTTAATTGTTTGCCACCTGATCTCCATTTTCTTCTAATTTCTTCCCTTTATAATTCCCTGTGTTTCTCTGTCCATTGTCAGACTGTTGTTACTCGTACCAATAGCGCCAATCTACTAGGCTGGTCTGTGTACTTGTCATGTCTTGTCTTCAGGCTCCAGTGTCTTTTGCTGTTTTGCTCAGCCTTTTGTTCTCATGAATGCAGTACTCCTAGAAGATTCCAGCCCTCATGTCTCTGGTACTTGGCTGTCGAACGAGCTAAACTGTGGAACGATACTAATCTGCCTTGTCTCATCTGCTTTCAATAAAGCTCAGTGTAACCTGCAACTGAATCCAGCCTGTTTCTCCTGACAGAACAGTCTGACCAATTATGGATTCAGCGGGATCTGATGCACTTTGCTCGGCTCTCGTACAGTAGGGAGTTTTATTAGGTCAGCATGCCATCCAGCTCAACACCACCGCGCAGGATGTGGACGCTCTTAGTGCCCAAGTCTCTGAACTTCTCACACGGGTGGATAGCCTTCAGTGAGAGGTGACGAGCTGGGGGTCCGTTCTTCACACTGGTATGTCCTACTATTCCCGAACCCCATTCCAGCAATCCGCTGGTTAACAATGGCGATCCTAATGCCTTTCAAGCCCATAGAAAATGTTCCTGTCAGTCGTGTGTCAAGTCCCCAGGGATCATTCCTGTCATGTTCACAGATGTTGTCAAATCCCCAGAGATCACTCCTGTCATGTTCACAGATGTTGTCAAGTGTCCAGAGATCAGTCCTGTCATGTCCACAGATGTTGTCAAGTGTCCAGAGATCACACCTTCAGAGGCTGCCCTTACCTACTTTGTCTGTTTGGCCATAGAGATGGTTCCTGTCTTGTCAAGTCCTCAAGTGTTCTTACCTGTCATGTCTGGGCCATACAAAGTGTTCCTGCCTGTCCTGTCACTCCTACAAAGGTCGTTTGTTCCAGTTTGGTCATGGCCATAGAAGGTGTTCCTACCAGTCAAGTTATGGCTATATAAAATGTTATTGTCTGTCTCATGTCCTCGGAGGTAGTCCTTGCCAGTTAGGTAGTCCTTTACCAGACCAGCTATCTGCTGCTTCTGACGAGTCCCTTGGAGGATGCTCCTACTAGTTGTCAGCCATCTGAAGAGGCTATCCTGTTTGTTTTGTCCTGTCCTTGAAGATTGTTTCTGTTTGTCGTGTCAAACCCATCGAGGTAGGCCCCTTCCTGGAGCATCTTACCGCTCCCGGTAAGAAACAACCAATCAGAGCTGCGGTCCGGTAACTTTTTTTGTGTTCAAAGTATACAAAATGTATATAATAAGAGATTACGCCATGAATCCATTTTCCAAACCGTGTTTTTAGCCTGTCCTGAATCACTAGGGTACACCTATAATAAGTGTTTATATTCAGACTATTTTAGATTGCTTCAGGGGTACCGCAGCGGAGTAACCCAGTACCTTTGTGATACTTCATAGACATAAACAGAGAGAAGTAGCTCCGGCTACAATGTCCTTCCGCAATACGCAAGCAGTTCTGTTTATTAACCGCTAGAGCGTCAAAAGTTACCGACTGCAGCTTTAATGCTTGCTGTGCACACATCTCTTAGACAGGGAAAATGAGCAGGGTCACCGCTTGCCATCTGCGTTTCACATAACGTGAGCTTTAACTTGAATGCACGTATGCTGTCATAATACTGTGTTATAATTTTTGTGCGTCCTTGCAACATTTTGTTCAGATTATTCAAGTGCTCTGTAATATCAACCATAAATGCAAGGTCCCGCAGCCATAGTGGGCACTGTAATTCCTTAACAGGTTTACCCTTTCCCTCCTTGAAATGTCAGATTTCCCAACATAGATCAAAGGAGCGCTTCAGCACAGCACCTCTGCTTAACCATCTTACTTCAGTGTGGTATGGCAGTCCATCATTTTGTTCAGATTATTCAAGTGCTCTGTAATATCAACCATAAATGCAAGGTCCCGCAGCCATAGTGGGCACTGTAATTCCTTAACAGGTTTACCCTTTCCCTCCTTGAAATGTTAGATTTCCCAACATAGATCAAAGGAGCGCTTCAGCACAGCACCTCTGCTTAACCATCTTACTTCAGTGTGGTATGGCAGTCCATGGGTAATGTTACAGTCACTGAGAAGGCTGTCAAACTGACGATGATTGAGACCTCTGGTTCGGATGAAATTAACAGTTCGGACAACCACCTCCATGACGTGATCCATTTTTAACGACTTGCAGCATAATGCCTCCTGATGCAAAATGCAATGAAACGTCCAAAAATCACCCCCTCCATTTGCGGCTTGTGCTTTCTCTCTGAACTTTGTCACAACACCTGCCTTTTTTCCAATCATTGACGGCGCACCATCTGTAGCCAGGCTTACAGCGCGGGACCAGTCTGCACCGACTCTGTCCAGCGCTCCAATGACGGAGCAGAAAATGTCCTCAGCTGTTGTGGTGTCGGTCATAGGCACCAACTCAAGAAACTCCTCTGTGACAGTCAAAGTCTCGTCGACTCCACGAATGAATATGGCCAGTTGCTCAACATCCGTAATATCGGTACTCTCATCAATTGCAACAGAAAATGCCAGAAATGACTCCACTTTGCGTTTCAGTTGGCTGTCCAAATCAGTTAGCTGCCGATAGTTCCGAAATCCTGTCTGCCATGGTATTTCTAGTCAAGCTAATATTGGCAAAAGCTTGTCGCAGGACATACAATTTCAGCAGCCTTTAACATGCAATTTTTGACAAACTCTGCCTCACAATACGGCTTTGATGCTAATGCTATTTCGGTAGCAATTAGGTAGGCTGGCTTTCACTGCAGCATCACTGGCCTCTCTGCTCCGGGTGAAAACAGATTGCCGTTTCCTTAGACCTACCAACATTTAATTTATCTTCTGTTTTCTCAGTTCTCCATGCAAGCTGTTGTATTTGTGACCAATCACGAAAAGTATGGACACAAGTCGGTTCCGGGGCATTTTGAGTTATTCATTCTGAAAGTGTAGTCTCCAAGCTTTCCAACGATGTGTAACACATGAAAATTTGATAATATTTGGAGATGTTGTGGCCATTTGAAGGTAGGCACTCAAAAACACTCAAACAGCAGAAATAGCCTCTGAAGATTTGCAGTTCTCACGGCTGCGAGTGACAATGGGGCTCATTTACATCTCATTTAGATAAGCCATACCCCCTGCATAGCAACGACAGACACAAAGGGAAAAATCGAACCGCATACTATTAATAATAGAGGAGAATGTGCATTATAAATGTCAGTAATTTATCTTTTTTGACTTTTATAAAAATGATGGCATTGTGTAGCATTAGGACTTTTTAACAGGATTCTGTGATAACCGATGAGCTAGCTAATAACAATAGGTAGATATGGGAAGATCTAAACATGGACTAAACATGAGATAACGTGTGTTCTTAGAATGAACACAAAACGAAAAACTTTGATGTTTATGGAAACTCACCCCATAAGAAACAGAAAAGTACAAGGGTTTCCCATTCACCTCCGTGAACATATAGGAAGATGTCCATTTTTCTTGAAAAATCCGACACTCTGTGTCCACTTTTCTCTTTTTTTGACAAAGGCATTTCGCTGATGAGGGCGCCAGTGCCAACAGAAAAGTGGGAAAACTGATTGAACCAAACGCCACTCAGACCCTGAAGCTCAATGCTCATCTGCTGTTAGGTCCACCGAAAATTAAAATGTTTTTTTTTTCATATTGCAAATTTATCCCACGGCCCGGACTGAACGGACTGGCCCGCGGGCCGTAAGTTTGACACCCCTGGTCTAGTCCTAAAAAATGTGCGTCCCTGTCATTGGATTGCAATCGGATATGGGGTGTTTTCGCATATCTAGTCTCAGTATGTGTTATGACCTTTAAAATATGCTATGCATCTGTGAACTCTTTTTGTATGTGTTTTTTTTTTTTCTGCTCGTGTGTGTGCATGTGTTTGTGTTCCAGGTGGATGTGGCCTCTGTTAACCAGCTGAAGATGGTGATTGGTCCTACTATACACCTGAACCACATATAAGGACCGCCCCAAAACACTCGTCTAGTCCCTTTTGAGCCTTGTTGACTGCTATCTGGTTTTGCTAGCATTCTAAAGTTTTGTATGCTACTGTTTGTATCTTTGTCGTTTGGTAGTGAGTGTTATATCAGAGATATATTCTGTGTAGTGAATCTGTTGAGTGTCTGTCATTGTTAGTTCAAATGCTGAATCTCCTGTTTCTCTGAACATTGCCTGTTTTTGACTACGATTTGGATTCTGATTCTGCTTTGTGTGTACGCCTGGAAACTTTGTAAATAACTTTGTAAATATTTCTGTTAATTATATTTTGCCACACTAAGGGATGTAGGGGGTTAAACGCCATTTTAATTATATGTATCTTTTTCTCACTTTGTTTATGGTTAAAGGAGGTAGGTAAGTTGGTCTTTATTTATGTTTTCTTTATTTCCATTTGAGGTTATTTAGTTTTAAAGCAAAGTTTGTTTTGTTTATTGTTTTGGCCTTGTCTACCCCTGAAAAGATTCCTGTTAAAAGAAAATAAAATAGTTTTTTTGGCATCTCTCTGGTGTGAAGTCAGAAGTCTTTTTCTGTTACGGCTATCCCCTAGAGTTCGTAACAGTATGACAGCCGCAGTGTATGGATTGACTAAAAAATGCTAACTAGAGATCTGAAACAATGGCCTTAGCACCCGAGAGAGAGATGAGTGTCCTGTTTTTCCAGGGAGCTACAATTCGTGGTCAACTAAATTACAATTAGTGAAGGAGGGATAAGCGGAATCGCGCTGATAAGTGCTCTCTCGCACGCATGCTCCACTTCTTTAGTTCTCATATACAGCGCTCGATCTGTTCTCAGCGCTCAAATACACACAAAGCAGTCCAAATGTCTATCGTGTAGAGTATGCCACGTTATAAACAGTTATGGATTAAGTAGGGGCGCAACTATCCAGTGTTAGAGGGGTATGCAGCAAAAAAAATAATACATAAATAAGTGTACTGGACATCATCATGTATGGGCTTGAAATTATAAATGTTTATTTTAAAGTATATCAGACAGCCACTGTAAAGGCGGTCGCACACCGGACGAGAAGCGCCGCGTCGCTCCACATGTAGGACAACTCGAGGTATCGCACACCGGACGCGCACATTCTATATGCACGAGCTCAATTTTGTAGCAAGATGAGTGAGTTTTAACTTCATCTATTATTATTATTTTAAATATATGATTTTTATTGATAAAAGCGGAGTTTTGAATGTCAATTAATGAAAAGAATCTGTGTTATAATAATAACACAGTCTGTTATTGTTTTGTTTTATCTGTTGTCTAGGCAACTGTGCAGTCTGACTGAAAACGTAACCAAACACTTTGTAATGTTTTATTTGAATGAAACAAATGTACTTTATTTTAATTTCAGTTTCAGTTTATAACATCTGGGTTTTTTAATATAAAACTATGCAGATGGCGCTCTGTGGCGCGGCAGAAATTTGAACAGCGTTCTGAGTCGTAGCTGGGTGCCGCGGACAGATGCCGAATGGCGCCGCTGGTGTGTGTACACTCATAGAGAATAATGTGTTCGAATTTTAAAGACGTGGCGTGACGTGGCGCTGCGCTTCTCGTCCGGTGTGTGACCCCCTTTAGCCTACCATAATTATATGGTATATATGTACACACACACACACACACACACACACAACACACACATATATATTATTAGAAAAGTTATCAAATAACAAAATGTTACAAACAGAATAAAAAAGTTAGAACTAGTCAGTCACCGATTCTCGATGCCCAATCCTAGTAACAATGTTGCTATCAAACATTAAAAAGCGCTCTTTAGTAGCCCCAGATAGCAAGCAGACGTTGATTCAACATCGATTGTTGGTTATAAAGGTCAGTATCAGTCATCGATCAAATTTCGATGTTGAATCAACGTTCACTATTTGGTCGGATGATCAGAACAAAATTTAGTGGAAAATAGAACATCGATTTAACGTCAAAATCATGTTGACTCATCAACCGACACAGCCGACGCATTTGTTCGAAATCATAACGTTTGATCTATATTGAAACTTGATCAGAGGAATCAGAGATTGTGCACTTATTATTTTATAACTTCCTACCATTACTGCTGCTCACTAAGCGCTCACGGCGCCCTGCCCACTCGCGATATTACCCTTCTATGTCTAAATTATATGATGGAATCTTATGAGGGCACCGGCGCCTGTTAATCCTCTAAAAAAAATAAAAAAAAAAATAAAAAAAATATATATATATATATATATATATATATATATATATATATATATAAATAAAACATTTATAAAATGTATACTACTTTTATTATAAAAAATAAAAAAAAAACATTGCTTTGGCGTCCCTCATATAGCGCATAGCCAGTTTTTGCGACACTGGGATTAAGTGAAGGAACATAGCATATTCATGGCAGTACACATGACATTCATGTATTTATTTGTCATTTAAACTGATGTAAACAGAAATCATGTCGCCACCTCTAGTGGACATTAAGTATTAAGGCCTTCATTGCTCAGATAACAAAGGTCACTAGGATTTTTTGGAAGGTAAGTCTGACCAGTTATACAGCAATGCGAGTCAGATGAGTCTGAAGATCTGAGCTGAATTTGGTGAAACATAAAATTTCTAGTCGGTGTGAATTACCGTATTTTCCACACTATAAAGCGCACCAGATTATAAGGCGCACCTTCAATGAATGACCTATTATAGAACTGTTTTCATATATAGGGCACACCGGATTATACGGCGCATTGAATAGAAGATACTGCAGTCAAACCTTTGACTGGGTTTGCGTTATGCATCCACTAGATGGAGCTGTGCTAAAGGGAATGTCAACATTTTGACAGAGCGCCTTGATCCATTTATAAGGCGATCCAGATTATAAGGCGCACTGTCGTTTTTTGAGAAAATTAAAGGCTTTTAAGTGGGCCTTATAGTGCGGAAAATACGGTACTCTCATAATAAATAATAATAATGTTTAAATATATGTTGGCTTTCTCAAGCACAACAAACAAGAATAAAAGAGCCACTTTTCCATTTCTCGTTATTGAATTCTAAATAGGATATTAAATGATCAAAACGTACATGGACCGTGAAGGTGAACAAGTGGGTGAAAACTGAACGTATAAATTTATTATATGAACAACTATATTATTTAGAAGTTGCTCCATTTTCACTTATGTTAAAGTGATAGTTCTCACAGACAATTTGCATAATTTATTCAAAGTTTTTCCAAATTCTAGGGGTGCTCCGATCACGATCGGCCGATCGTTAATGCGTATCTCCGCATGACCGTTGTTAATAGAGAAGATGCGCAAATCACGTTAATTTTCAGCGTTTATTGGCCCATCTTCTCAGTTAACAACGGCTCTGTGTAGTAACAGCTGCTCTATGTGAAATCACGCACCTGATGGAATTAACCGCTGATTAGAAAACCGGCTTTACTGATGAGATGCGCATAATGATCGGCCGATCGTGATCGGAGCACCTCTACCAAATTCTATCCTTGATTCAAATTTATCATAAGCTTATTTGTTTTGGTCTATTTTTGTTCAAAGACATAGAAAATAACTACTAAAATAAATAATGGTAACTGCAGCTTGATTAAAAGTAATGACTAAAAGTAGCCTAATGACTAAAAGTTGATTAAAACTAAATAAGATTCATATGACAAAAATTTTCATTTCAAGATAAAGACTAAGACTAAGACAGGGAAAAAAATCCCTGTCAAAATCAATACTGATATTAATACTGATATTAATTTTAATATTAATAAAAATTAATTTTCATTCTTTTAATAAATAAATACATACATAAAACCTCAATTTGTGTTCTACCAGAAACAAAAGAAAGTCATACAGGTTTGAAAAACAGGAAGATCATTAAATAATGAACTAATTATTATTGTTGCATGTACTGTCTACTTTAAATTGAGTGGGACTTTTTTAACCAGCACATTTCATTTTAAATACTTGGCCTTTCAGGTTGTAGCAAAATCAGCTAGATTAAATTATCTTTAGAGTGATAATTTTATACTTTTAAAGCATGAAGGCAGAGCTCAATGTTCTCAACACACGATTAATTTTTAATAGCATTTGGATGAGGTCCCTAACTCAGGCTTTGCATATGGCCCAGTGTCATTAAGAAATATGGGTTCATTCGGATAATTTCCTCTCCTTCTTAAACTATTATGACAAATATTTTATACCTTGTGACACTCTGTGCATACTTTTCACCAGAATGATACTTTTATCATCGGATCACCATTTTATTCAGCCCACCAATGTATTATGATATGAAAGTTTTGACAGATTGATGTCAGCTTTAAAAATCGTCAGACTAACATGTGCTATTGCATATTTATATTCTCTTTTTTTGTCTGAATATGGGTTCATGGACTTTACATACTCATGAAACTGAACAGTTTCTTCACTTGAGAAGGCTGTTAATGAATAAATCATGACAATGAACAGAGGCAGGTCCCCCAGAGGCCTAAGCTAAATGGTGAAAGCAGATACGTTGTAAAAAAAATTTAAGAGATCAATGGAAATAAGTCTTTTGTAAATTTTAAATGGATAGTTTTGTTACGGCCTAAGCCTTCTGACTGTTGTATTTTGTGTGTATTTGTTTGTGATCTGATTAGTCTTTTCTCTTCTGAGTGTTATGCTCCGCCCCTGCACAACTGTGTCCTGTTGCTCTGATGGCTCCTGCTGGAGTATATAAGAGAAGTGTAAACCAGAATGAGACATGCAGCGGTGAATTTCGTGCGCATCATGATGCCCAGCCATCCGTCGAAGAAAGTTGTGTTCTATTTGATGTTCTTTTGGTTTGATCTAATTGTCAGTGTCTGTTAACCCAGCCGGCACATGACCGACCTTCAACGATGAAATATGGTTGAAATAAGTTTAGTTGTGGTTTCAATGTTGAAACAACGTTGATTCAACATTTAAAGATGAATGGTTGAAAAACTTCCAGCACATGACCAACTTTCATGGTTGAAATAAGGTCAGTTGTTTTAATGAAACAACGTTAAAAATGTTTAATGCTAAATGGTTGAAAAAGGTTAACAAGCTTTTAAATTATTTATATTAAATTAAGATTATTATTATTATTTTAATAGCATTTTAAAATATTTTAGTCATAATACCTATTCTAAAATCTAAAGGTGTATGTTAAATATTATCATCATTAACAACAAAACTATATACATTTCGCTGCTTTATCACACTGAAACAACTCCCATTGGTAGTTTTATTTTATTACTTCGATCATGATTGGTTAATCTGGCTGTCATTCAGGAAACTGGACAATGAATCGGTTCGCGCCTTTCTACATTTAAAAATATGACCGTTATTGTCGTCTTTCTGTGAGTGAGGCGGCTGACTGTGAGCTGCTGTTCGTTATAACTGACTGCTCGGTCGGTCCCAAATTATTTAATATTTGCCTGTAAATATTTTTTATTTTGACCAAATTTGAGTCGCGACATGTCAATGGAGAACAAAAACGGTGAACACAAGGGTTAGATGTGTTCTGCGAGGTCCTGCAAACATACTGGCAAAATGAGGTAAGAAAATCGCTATCTTTATTATCTTTTAAAAATATAAAGTATAACCAGAGTTTACAAATGGGTAGCTTAAAGGACCTGTAACCTGCAGAAGATAAATAAATACCCGTGTGTGTATTTTTGCGTTGCTTTATCACAGATGATCAAGTTAGATGCTCTCACCTAATGTGTTGCTGGTAAGTTATATGTGTTAATATATGTCTTTTAGAGATTTTTCCACATTTTCCTGATATGAATCCCATGCATTAGATTTTTTTTCTGAAACATATAAGTGCAAATGTCGGTACAATTTTAATGGATTAATGAAAATGAATACGATTGTTTAAAGCCATGGTTCTTAAAGTGTCAGGCCCCCTCTAGTTGTTACGCAGGTGAATCAATAAATTAAACTAATTAATGTTAATTAATACATTTTAATTTAATCTTTGAGTAAGGTTTTTTTGTGCACATTTAAGTATGTTACAGTTAATGTACAGTTCAGTTTTGTTTTGTTATATAATTACATTTAAAATTACATTTTAATTTAAACGTTTTTTTTTTCATTTACCTGTACGTAAGCACAATGTAGTGTTAATGTTCAAACTGTATTTACCATGGTAAAGTGTCTGACAACAATTAATATTCTTATTAGAATAAAACTTCCTCATTTTTGATCTGTAGAGCTGTAACGTTAGCTGAATAGTTTGGCCTACTAAGCTGCTGAAATGTAATGTTTGTCATTATGGTGGAACTTTAATAACACATATTTTCTGAAGTGATACTTGGTTTTAAAAAGTTTGAGAAGCAATGGTTTAAAGAAATGGTATAATATGAAATCCTGCTTTTTAAGAACTTTTCAGTAAACCATTTCTTCTTTCACCTTGTAGAGTCATCAAGGATCCAGCTTATTCTTGAAACATTGCATTGGTAAGAAATTGTTCATCTGCTACATTGCACTGTCACTTCTGGTAGAGATTCATTGATCTTTTGTGATTTTGATTGTGCTTAGTTTAATAAAAAATGTACTGAATTTGATTTTACTTATTTTACTACACTGTATTGCTAGTGTTCTGATTAAAACCGTGTATCTGGGGGCTCTGAAAACACTACTTGTGAATAATTTAACATTGTACTTTTTCATCTGAATTCATTAAATAAGTGTTTAATGAATAGTGTTGTCCACTTTGTTTCCAACCTCACTGTTACTGATCTGTAAAGTGAAAATATTGTGTGATATTTTTTTTTATTTTTTTTTTTTTATTTTGTATTCAGTTTTCAGTTAAATATATTTCACAATATCAAAGTTATTGTGAACCTACCTAAACTTAGGTAGAAATCTCATTCTGCATACCCCACAGTAAAGAAGACACAGTCCTGGGGGATGGGGGGGTTCCCGTTAGAAATCAACTGGTTGAAGGTTCCCTTCTCGAACTGTGCAACACATTTTCATTGCACAAATGTACACATCTCTTGTAACTACTAAAATGTGTTTTTGACAGAAACTGTAGTTTTCCACCAAAATCAAAGATCCACTGGTTTCAGTCCTAAAGTTACGAGGGTTTGTCTTGCAAGTGCTGCAAAAAATAGGCATTTATATGCAAAAACATTTTACAAAAACCCTTAAATATTATTGTATTTGTATTGTTTTACTACATGTTTTTAACAATACATCCATGCATACTCTGCATAATAAAGTTTGGGATTATTTTTATCTGTTTTATACAGTATGTTTCCAAAATAAAACTGCTCATAGTTTTATGAAGTTGATTGTAAAGCCATTGCTGCCCGTCATTTGATTTTTAGCCTTGCATGTACAGTGTTGATCTAAATGCCAACTAGGATCTAGGTCAATGTACGTTTTGATAGTTTGTTTTCCAATTTGAAATAAAATAAGCAGAAACGAGAAAACAGCCCCTTTTTTCGTTTTTTTATTTATTTATTTTTTTAAACGAAAAAACGAGACTTCGCCTTGATTTTTCGTTTTTTAGTTCAGAGGCATAAAACGAATAAATGACTTCAAAATTCGTTTTCCACATGTGTGTGTGGTCCTGAAACGCCCCCTTCCGCCGATTGGTCAAGCAAATCTTAGCATGTGACGTTATCAGTAGACGCTCAGGTATGTTCAACAAAATAATAGTCCTCTAACGTTACTATGGCTACCGATTCTTAAACTGTGCTGGGCAGGTCCTGTTGGGCTTTCTTCTGTGCAGCGTTTCACAGAATCTTTACATCAAAAATATTAAATATTAGTCTGCCACCAGCCCGTTTTATTTAGCTGTGCGGAGTTAAATCTGTGTGGTGAAGCTGTCAGTCAGCAGTCAGAACTTGGGTACCGATGATAGTGAAATACATTTTTACTGAAAATGACCCACGAGTATGATTGACAGGACGATAGCAGAGACAATTAAAAGCGCAATATAACTTCTGTTAACAAAAACCTAAATATATATATATATATATTTATATATGTGACTTTGTTTTAATCAAATAATTGTGAACCACAAACCGAGCCTTCGTTTTAAAGGACGATTTCCAAATATATTTTATTTATTTGTTATATGGGTATTTTATGTCACCCGTCTTATTAGTTTGATTATAGTAGGCTATATGCAAGTTTTTTTTTTAATTATCATTGTACTATTTTACTGTTGTTTTTTAATTAACAATATATCATAACAACTTAAAAAGATCAAAATCTACAGAAGAGATTAACAAATAACATTGGTGCTGTCATAAGTTAATTAATCAATGGGAAAATTTCCTCACCGGCACAACCCTGTTCTTGATGTTGGCTACATGTTACAGATTTAATGTTGAGTACATAATGTTAAAGGCTTCTTAAATACCATTACATTACTGTAGATTTCAATCTGTCATTAGTTGGTGACCTGGTGTAATTATAATAGTATAAATAAAAACAAATACACGTAATCAGTAGGGATGGGTACCGAAACCCGGTATTAAACTGGCCCCGGGGCTAAATTATGAAAGACCGTAGTATCAGTAAGATCTGACGGTATCGGTTCTGCTTTCGGTACTGGAGGAAATAAATAATGTAGCTACTATGTATTTTTGCTTAATGTTGTCGTGCACATTTAATCTCCCCAAACATTTCTAATGTGCGATATTAAGACGTTTGTCCATGAGATCTGCGTGAACTCTCATGCACACCGCGGAGGCTAGAGTTGGGTCCGAGTCCACCTTTGTCGAGTACGAGTCAAGACCAAGTCCACAAACATCGAGTCCGAGTCCAAAAGGGGCCGAGTTGGACTCAAGTCCGAGTTCTTAAAGGCCGAGTCCGAGTCGAGTCCGCCCGAGTCCAGAAAGTAATTAAATTAAAAAAGATTATAAATTGGTATTGTACATTTTTACATTCTATTAATATTTTAACCTTTCAACCCATTAAACCAATGGCAATATAAAAATGTAATAAAAAAAAAATACCACTGTTACATCTAGTCATTGCCATTGAACATTTTTATTTTATGTCAACAGAACTATTTTCCTATCAAAAAAGGTTTCAAAGGTTTTATTGTATTACAAGTGCATGAAAATACAAATGAATCTATTTTATTATAGTATCATACTATATTGTCCTCCAGTTAAAGATGACATTTCAGTTATTTAATGCCTCTCCCCCACATTTGACAAAGGTAAAGTGCAGCCAATGAGGAGATCCTTAATGATGACATTATGAATTTCTTGTTGTCTTGGAGAACTTGCATCATAGAGTTGCATTGCTTGTTTGGTCAGTTCTGGTCTTGCAAATCCTGCAATGCTGAGCTGTGCAGCATCTGTTTGTTGCTGCTGCTGTCTTTGGTAGTCAGTTGCATCGGTTTTTGGATCACCAGTACACTGAACCGAAAACCGTTTCTTTCGGAGGCGTCCGATTTGAGAACCAATGAACTGATGATACTGCGCATGCGTGTAATTTTTCAAGTATTTTGTTAAACATCGGAAAGTGTGATAAAACTATATATATATATATATAAAAAAAAAAAAAAAAATATATATATATATATATATATATATATATATATATATATATATATATATATATACACAAGTTTTTTTTTTTTTTTTTAAGATAGGGGCTACATGTTTCTAATCTGTATATTGTAGATTATTTATGGGCCAAAGGGGTTTTCAGGGAAGTTGGACAATAATTAAGACTCTAAATACTCCATGTTTAATATGAATAAGGGATGATTTATGAAATATCTGTACTGTATTTATAGTTAATGATGACAGATTCACAAACTGAGTTTGTAGTAAACAGAACATGAACACGAGTAGAGCAGCTGATGATACTGAACTGCAGCATGTGCCGGTGTCCTGACATTTTATCCTACCCTGTCAGATTTTCCTGCCCGGGTTTTGAGCGATTCTCGTTCTCGAGTCAAGAACCGGTTGTATCAGTTTTCAGATCATCAGTAAACTGAACCGAAAACCGTTTCTTTCGGACGTGTCCGATTCGAGAACCGAGGAGCTGATGATACTGCGCATTCGTGATTCAGCATGAAACCGAATGACTCACAGCGCGTCTGAACCGAAATGATTCTTTTGGTGATTAATTCTGAACTGATTTTGTGCTAATGTAATGAGTGCGGGTAAACCGAGGGCTTGAATGAAGGGCAAACTGACGAAACGTAAGGTTAATAAAATAATAAATACATCGCAATGGATTATGTATCCGGTGAACTGTTGTTTTTTTTTCAACCAGTTTATTGAATCAAACCGTCCGAAAGAACCGGTTCGCGGAAAAGAATCGAACTTCCCATCACTAATCCACATTGATATCCAGTGAGTGGTGCGTGTGTTTCGTCTGCAAGCATGAGATTTCTGCCTGCCGGTGTGGTGCAGTAAAATGACAGAAGGGGAGACATTCATTAATTTATCATTTCAATTTTATGCTGGTTTTATTGTTACACATGACGTGGACTCGACTGTACTCAGAATATTTTCAGAGTCCAAAATGTTCAAGTCCGTGTCAAGTCCGAGTACAAATTCACCCGAGTGCGTGACAAGTCCGAGTTCATTCAAAATTGGACTCGAGTCCGAGTCCAAGTTCGAGTACCCCAACTCTAGCGGAGGCTGTCTGTCTGTCAGTCTCACACACACACACACACACACCACAACGAGCGCACGCACATGCATTAACTGTACGTAAACTCCTGCTTAATAATAAAGAGTGATGATGGCGAAGAGATTTGCTTAATGTTATCATGCACATTTTATCTTGCCAAACATTTCTAATTTGCGATATTATTAAGACGTTTGTCTGTGAGATGTGCAAGAACACCGCTGAGGCTGTCTGTCAGTCACACACACACAACAAAATAGAGCACGGTACACGAATAACAGTACGAAAACTCCCACTTAATACAAAGTGACGATGGCGGAGAGAGCAAAACGTTCCAAAGTGTGGTTATACGTCACTAGAGTTAATACTGACAATCCTCGTTGTCATAAGTGCAAAACAATATTTGCATGTAAGGGCGGAAACACAAGCAATCTGTCAAAGCAAAAGTGCATTATGTGAATCGACTGCCTAGCTAGCTCGTCTCTACGTCAGGTATGTATGCTAAAATCCTGTTGAATCAACGTTGTTCACGTCATTTAAAATAAATGTAAAATCTCCCTGGTTTGCTAACCTTACATAGAAATTCTGTTCATTTCTTTTGGGAAAAATGAGAACGAAATCAACATTTTCTACTTGTTTTTAAAATTCCAAATAAGGAAAAATCATTATGTAAATGTAAACATTTATTTGGCTAACTTAAATGCACAGCACCTCAAGTTAGTTTACAAAATAGCCAATTGTTACATTTTGCAACCTTTTTATTATTATATATATAGAACCAACCAACTCCTCCTAACACCTCTGGTCCAAGACAAGCTCATTATTAATTTTACATTAAAAAAATTAAGAAATGTTAATTCTGTTCTCAACTCGTTCTTAAAAAAAAAAAAAAACACACACACACAAAACACAAAGTACTGATAAGAATACCGTTAAAGTACCGGACCGTTAAGCAGTATCGGTAAGAGTAGTAATACCGTTAAAACCTTAACGATACCCATCCCTAGTAATAGGCTATGTATGCCAATAGGCAAAACACATCTGCTTTTCCTCTAGATCACTTTACAGTGTTATGGAAATCAACTTTTCTTAAAGCGTGTTGTATATCACCACAGCTTTATTGGCACCCTTCTATATGTGTTGTATACTGTAATAGACAATTGTCCTGCAAAATGATGAGGTTTCGTAAAATAAAAAACATTGCGAGCAAATGTCGAATTGTGTTTTGAAATTTAAATCAACAACGTAAGATGCTTCAGGCTGTCTGATGAACTCTGTATGAACAAACACCCAGCTTTGCACACTGAAAAAAAAAACTGTTGGATTAACATAAAAAAAAAATATGTACATCGGTTGCACATAATAAAGTTAGGTGTACGCAACATGATTTACAAATGTTATAGCTACATCATTTTTGCTTGCTAAACGAACATGATTTTTATATGTTAAAAAAACATAATTTGTTTGTTAAATAAACATGATTTATATATGTTCAAAATAAATATTGTTTTGCTTGTTAAAAGGAAATGATTTTTATATGTTAAAGATCAGTGTTGTGGGTACTTTGTAACGCGTTAGAGTACTCTAATTACTTTTTTCCTGAAATTTGTAACTTAACGCGTTAGTTTCATGCGTAAGTAATCAGTAACTTCGTTATTTTTTAAAAAAAGTAGTCCGTTATTTTAAGGAAAGGAAAATCCCGACTGCAGCCTGCTTTTTGCCTAGGTCTACTGTGCCACCTGCGGATGTATCAGCGGAGCCGAAGCTCTGTGATCGTAAAGTCAATGGCTGTGATGCGTCTGTGCCCTGCGCCTGACCCTGTGTGTGTGGGTTTTTTTTTTTTTTTCGAACTCCCGGCAAGATAGCAGAGAGGACAGCGTTTGGTTTATGGAAGTACGCACATTATTTTCAATTTGTCACCGAAAAAGAAATCGACTGGCGGACAAACGTTTCGAAAATCTGCTTCTGCTACGTTTTAATCACTACTTTGAAGAGTAAATGTAAGAGGACTGTGTTACAGCGAATTTAGGCTTGTGACTGTGAGTGACACTTTAATAATAATTAGTTCGCCTATTAAGCGATTTGTCATTTGCCTGTGTGGCAGTGAATGATTTAATTCGGTTTGTTATCATTTTTGTTTGACAGGCAGCTGTTAATTTCTGTTAGATCATTGGCTGGCTGGTTGTTCATCATTTCTAAATGGATTTAAATCTGCAAGCCTGTTTAAGGTTGTGTTTACAAGTAAGCATAATTGTACTTTGATTACTGCATTATGTAAAGTTAAAGAAAAATCAGGAGTTATCTTGTGCTGCTCATAATATACAGTAGCCTAGGCTACCCGGGCTGGGTAGGTGCGAATTTTGATTAATAATATGTTCTGTGATAATAAATAAATAAAACGCCATGTGGAATAGCCGATTGCTGACTGTCTTTCCTGTTATTGTTATCCTGCAGTGTTAATTTAGTCGGATGACTGACGCTATTCATTGTCGGGAGTCACGACTTCTAGGTGCATTTAAAGGGGCCGGGGGCTGTGTCCGTCATGTGTGAGCCACTGCAAACGGCTTTTAATTTTTGGTAACGCATGAGTACTCTAACGCGTTACTTTTATGAATAGGTAACGCTGTATCATAACTGATTACTTTTAATTGATGGTAACGTTGTAACTTAACTAACTACTTTCCAAAGTAACTATACCCAACACTGTTAAAGATACATAATTTTTGCTTGTTAAAAGGAAATGATTTTTATATGTTAAAGATACATAATTTTTGCTTGTTAAACGGAAATGATTTTTATGTTAAAGATACATATTTTTTGCTTGTTAAATGGAAATGATTTATATATGTTCAAGATACATAATTTGTGCTTGTTAAACTAACATGACATTTTTATATTTTGCATTCATATATGCTGAGGTTTCAATAAATAAAACTGATCTGATTAAGTTTTAGAATACTATAAGCTGACTATTAAAAAATATTTTTTTTTACATCAACTAGTTTTGAGTACATTAACAACATTGCTTGTCTTACTGCTTTTAAACTGGAGTAAACACATTTCTTGAATCAAATCGCTGTATTGTTTTTTTAGAGTTACAATAAATTTTGTGCTATTAGAAGTAAGCTTTCTGTGTGGATATTCGAAGTTAAAAATAGCTTAGATTCCATTAACAAATTTTAATGAACAATGACAGTACATCAGTACTCATATCACTTTACTCATTTCATTTATTCATCACTTCGTAAAAGACAATGCACAGTCAAACATGTCATGGAAAAGGTGAACAGTAATAACCATTCATACAGTAACTGCAACAAAACAAACATTAAGACAAATACACCGTCAAACAGGTGTAGAGGATAAGGTGAACAGTATCAAGTTGTCAAAAGCATACCTTGACACTTTTTTTTTTCAATTTTAAAATCATAAGAAGTCAAATTCATGCATTACTTTGAAGAGTACAACTCATTTTTATGCATGTGCTACAGAAGTAAATGAACAGTATCAAGTTATTAAAAAACAGAAGACTATCTTCTGCAGTACCTCAAATGTATTTTTCATTTCAGGTGGGTAGTTGAGATTTAAGGCATATATAAGACCAAAAAGCATTGCCATAGCTAACACAAAGTTGTCCAAGCCTTGCAAGATGTTCTGGACTTTCAGAACAATCCCAATGTCATCTGATCTGTCACGGAATTTGAGAATGTAGATTCCCACGGTGGTCTCCTCTGTGGATTTTTGGATGAAGGCTTCGTCATCATCCTGCAGAATGCACAGACAAAATGAGATTCGACAGAACACCGGGCACTGCTCTGGGAATATTCAAACAAATGCAATTTCAATCATTTATTAATGTAGATATCATGAAAAATGTGAACTTGTATATAATGAGAACCAGACAAGACCAAGAAAGACAGATGACTGATTACAGATTACTGTTAGACCTCAGTTCTAGGATTGTGGATGGTAGTCCTACAAGTTTAGATCAAAGATACCCAATTGTGCAGTGGTCAGCAACCTTACGGCAGGCAGATGGATAATTACAGAATACCAATAATAATGTACTGATGTGCTTTGTCGTGGTAGCATACAATAGCAGAGGGAGTCGAGACAAGAGTAATTAAAGCTACACTGTGTAATAGTTAAAGTTGATTTTTTTTTTTTTTTTTTTTGCCAAAAACGCTTTGTTCTTTCAAAATTATATGTTCTCAATGTTTATACAATTCAAACAACTAATTAAGTATTCTCGTAAGTGCATAAGTAAGTTGCCATAAAATACATACGAGTGAATTGTTATAATGGCGGAAGCCATGTTGAGCCTCCATCTTGAAAATAAATCAGCCAAAGAGGGACATACCTGGAAATGCAAGCTTTTTGTGCATCTCTTATGGTAACATAATACACTGATGAATGAGCACTGCTTTTAAATGAACATTTATTTTAAAAACATTTATTTTACCAAATTTAATTTCCTAATAGCATAAACAGGCTTTACTCCCTTGAAACCTTAACTGGAATGTAACTATGTCACTGCGACTTCCCGAATATGTGAACACACGCGCGCACACATCACTTGTAAAGTAAAATTGAAAATTGAGGATCCAGTGCATCGGGATTAGAGGTCGACGAGGCACCGATAGTTGATTGGTGGAACAGTCAGTTATCTGCAAAAATCCCTGCTGATAGTTTTCCGTGTTTCGTCCTCTGCTGGAGCGGCTGAAAGTTTTCCGGGTTGGGTCTGTTGCTGCAGCGGCTGAGAAGGCTCTGTTTTCATTATACAGTGTGAGAGCGGCCTCTAGTGGCTGAAATCACTGACAGCATGTGCTGCTTGTTTAGACACCTAAACCGTCATAAACCAGAAAACTGGTATAATAATAATAATAATAATAATAATAATAATAATAATATGTACATTTTTGGTCAAACCGCCCAGCACTAATTAGTTGTACATGTTCTCATGTCCATATATTTTTTTTCTACTAATAATCTCAAGGTTAACTGGGTTTTGCTTTTACACGATTCTTTTATAGTGTTCTAATTTTCACCTTTTTGAATATATATTCAAATTTAGAATATTAGTTGACAGCCCTAATGCTCATTCATGTTTATTTCGCACTGTAACTGGTATTATTGAGGAAGAGAAGATCATGTGCTGCATGTGCCTGAGCGATCTCATGCCACAGCGCCAAAACGGTATTTATGTTTTTGAATTTAGTAAGAAAACGGACGTAATTTGAAATCTGAGACTTTGTTTCAAATCAATAATAACAAAGCACAAAGATTGTTGTGAGTTATTGGATGGGATGTGCACTACAATGTTCCATTCATTCATCAATAAAACAGGATGACTAATAGATTCATGTTATTTAATAATCGATATTGGTTCATAAAAATGAGGATTGATTAAAATCGTGAAATCAATGTTTTTTACCCAGCCCTAATAGAGAGGAATACTGAAAATAGAAAAAAGGCAATCAAATATACTTGCAGTAGATTGACAAAAATACTCACCACTTCTATAGAGCATTTGCAAGTCAAATTGCACTTGACTAGATGAATCTCATATCTGTAAAATATAAGAAAAAAAATGCATTAGTTTTAAAGCAAAACATTTCTTTCTTAAAAAAATAATTATAAATTATTATTGTAACAGTAAGGCTTACTATGAGCTTTCATTAGTGAACAGTAGTTAATGTTTTTAATAGATCTTAGTCTATCCATGATTCGTACTGACTAGGCTTCCAGCATGCATGTGATTTGTGGATTAACTGTTAATTGCTATTTTAACCGCCATAGACCTGGAAGATTACCATTTGCAAAAGTTTTGTCTTGATAATTTACACATTTAATTTTCTCCTCTTGTAAAATTATCAGCTCATAGATTCTAAAATCAGACGCGTCTGACAGAAACAGTTCAGTTGGTTCAGTGTACTGGTGATCCGACAACCGATGCAACCAGTTCTTGACTCGAGAACGAGAAGCGCACCAGCAGTGGGCGTGTTTGTTCGTTATCTGGCTCGGCTCGGTTTTCATCTTCAGTTCTCTCTTCACAGCAGTTCAGTCAGTGTACTGTTTGAGTAAATGAATTACTCCGGGATATTGGTTTATTTTGACTCAGAGTGAGTGTCAGCCACCTTAAAGTTTAACAGCTTAAATCATTTGTGGATTAATGCTTACTGGAGACGCGAACCGTTTCAAACGATTCAATTCGATTTGGTAAACTGGTTCAAATGGTTCACTAAGAACCGATTAAATTGAACGATTCATTTGCGAACCAGAAATAACTATTTTCCAGCATAAAAAACAAGAGCATATAAGATTTTTAGTGCGGACTTGAAATATGACAGAAAATTTGAGTGTGGCATGCATTTTATGATTTTTTGGTATTTCCCAATTGAAGTCGATTACGTTCTGTAAAATCCCCTCCCCCACCCCGTTTGCACCCCGAAAAGCATTTTTCCATTCGTTGCAATTAAGGGCCGAGTGAAATGACTTTCTTTAAAGGGGGGGTGAAATGCTATTTCATGCATACTGAGTTTTTTACCCTGTTAAAGAGTTGGATTCCCATGCTAAACATGGACAAAGTTTCAAAAATTAAGTTGTACGTTTGAAGGAGTATTTCTGTTCCAAAAATACACCTTCCGGTTTGTCACAAGTTTCGGAAAGTTTTTTTTCGAGTATGGCTCTGTGACGTTAGATGGAGCGGAATTTCCTTATATGGGTCCTGAGGGCGCGCGCTCCCGTATAGCACAGCACTGAGAGCACAACAGACTTCACTGATCAGGGCAAAAGCGTCGCGAAATGTCACAAAAGGAGTGTGTTTTTGGTTGCCAGGGCAAGACAACCCAGCACAGATTACCTAAAGAGAAACCGCATTAAGGGACCAGTGGATGGAGTTTATTTTTACAGAGCATCAGCGGAGTTGTGCAAGTGTTTGTGTTTGTTCCCCTGCATTTCGAAGATGCTTGTTTTACAAACAAGGCCCAGTTTGATGACGGATTTGCACATCGTTTATTTCTTAAGGATAATGCAGTCCCAACGAAAAAGGGTCACGATCGTGTGTTGGAACCGCATGCGGTGAGTAAAACTGCTTCAAATATCTCTGTGTTGTTAACTTAGCTGTTGGCGTGTAAGCACATCAAGTAAACAACATGTGATGTTGTCATCAAACTGCACGAGTAAAACTGCTTCAAATATCTGTGTTGGTAACTTAGCTATCGGCGCGTAAGCACATCAAGTAAACAACACGCGATGTTGTCATCAAACTGCACTTTCCACATGTACAGCTTAAAAAAAAAAAAAAAAGATGACAAAGTGGAACTTAGTCATTTTCCAAAACCGCTAAGCAAATATATATACAGTTTCAGTACATACCACATAGAGACGCTGTTGTTGCTGCTGCTCTTGTTAAATTTCAGCCTCTGGATCTGATTCTGGATCATAAATATACGCTGAATCTGACTGTTAGCCATGGTTTGTTTTGGTTGGTTTTGTCCTCACGTAATGTCACAGCTTCCAAACGCTATCAAAGCAAAAGCCTACTGGCACTGGTGATTCTTTAGCTCCGCCCACACGTCACGCCTACAGACGCTCATGTTTTTCCGGGAAAAATCGGTACAGACTATCTTTCTCTTATGAATATAATAAAACTAAAGACTTTTTGGAGTTATGAAGGATGCAGTACTACTCTATAGGTACTCAAGATTAACAGGATATTGAGTGAAAACGAGCATTTCACCCCCCCCCCCCCCCCCTTTAAAAGAGAATTCGAAATAAACAGAGAATAACAAGTATTTTCTTTGTGATCAAGTTTAAAAGATACATAGTTCAGCGAGATGGCCTAAACGTTCTGTAAGTATATCCCCTAATGTTACACCACCCAAAAGTATTTGGCGCCATCCCTCCCTGAAGATAATTAGTTTTCATACACAGAATAAAATACGAATACATATGCCTTAAGGAATGTACACAAAGTCATAATGTTAAACAGGTAACTGTTACTGTTAAACATTTGCACTAACTTTTGCCTTTCCATGAAATCAGAAATGTTAAGGTAACTTACATAAAAACGTTTACCTCAGTGAAAATACGTTAAAAACTGACTACTAGCTGATTCTCAATAGCATTTCAGTTCAAAATGTTAATTACCTTCAGGCTTTAGAGTTCCACGATAACTTGCAGCTTACACCGTCCAAAGCATCCAAAGCAGGAGAGAAAATGGCGAACTGTTTTTCCTTTGCGTATTCGCCGGCGGCGGAGTTTCCAGAGAAAATACAACAAATTTATATAATTTATACATGATTATTTCTAACAGGTTGAATATTCGTCAGCATTAAATGAATGGCACAAGACTAGAATATGTTTAGATGGGAAACAAAAGAATCATGTAGGAAATATGAAATGCATTTGTGCATCTGACCTGGCATTTACATGTACTTTACACACTGTCTATTGCAGCACAAAGGAGGCACTGTGAATTTACATAGCAATTTCATTCATGTTCATTCATGTGACAACATGAAACACTACTTTCAATATATACAAAAAAACACCAGCAGTTGGTGGCAAGTCACCCTGATAATGATTAAATACCAATTTACTCATTTAGGCTCACAATAAGCAGATTACATAATTTTACCATTAAAAAAATAAAATAAATATATATGTGTGTGCGTGTGTGTGTGTGTGTGTAAAAGCAGTAAGTCCAGTCCTGGCTGTATAATCAAACAATAAAAACGAGAAACAATGCATGCCATCAAAAACATTTTTTATTCCACAGGAACTTGATCCAGTTCACTTGTTAAAGGATACTCCACAATTTCTTTCTTCTGCTGAATAGATAATAAAATATATATAATTATAATATATATATTTTCCTACTATGGAAGTCAATGAGACCAGAAACTGTCTGGTTACTGACATTCTCCTAAATATCTTCCTTTCTATTCAGCAGAAGAAAGAAATTCATAAAGGATTGAAAAAACATGAAGGTGAGTATATGATGACAGAATTTATTTTAAAGTGGAGTATCCTTCAATTCAGAACACAGTAAGGAACACCAAGCATGAACTCGAAGAAGATTAATTAGTATTTTCAAAGCATTTTGGAACTCTTATTGGTGGAAGTTGAAAACACATTCAAAAAGAGATGCAATGTCAGGACACTGCATAGAGAACCGCCTCTCCACAGCAACCTGGTCCTCTGGTGACTGAAATGGATTCTGCACAAAAGTTGAAACTCACTGAAAGTTAAACAATATTTTTAATTGCATCCAGGGCCTGGAGAGACCAGCAATTTCAGTCATGTGGTACTCTTTGGAGCGGCATTTAGGGCACTGGGCAGATGTTGCCTCCCATTGGTTGACGCACAGCTTGCACCGCACAATGCTCCTGCAGCATGATGTAAACACTGGGTTTTCCATAATTCCTGGAAGAAAGTGAAATGGTGCAAAACATAAGCAACAGACACCAAAGCAGCTCACCACAAGTTCAGTCGTGGTTAGAAAGTAGAAAACAGTGCTAGATTTTTTTGAAAACCCTCCCTTTTTCAAACCAGACATACATTATTTATCATCTTGTAAATATGAGTTCTGTCACTGGTTCCCATACACCTGGAATTAACATGCATTTGTGATATCACTATCAGATTGCAATTGATCACATTTTACATGGCCAAAAGTTTTAAATTTTTTGTTAAACTGTGTCGTTCACGTTACACGGCAACAGCGTTTTGATTGCCTGAAAACCAGTTTGAATGTAAAATATTTAGTGTTACAAAATGTGTAAACAAAAACATGCAACTGAAAATGGCATCATGCACATTTATGGTCAGTCTAAAGCAGTGATCTCAAACTCCATTCCTGGAGGGCCACAGCTCTGCACAGTTTAGCTCCAACCAGTTCCAACTCTCGCCTGCAAGAAAGTTTATAGTAATCCTGAAACCCTTGATTAGCTGGATCAGGTGTGTTTGATTAGGGTTGGAGCAAAACTGTGCAGAGCTGTGGCCTTCCAGGAATTGAGTTTGAGATCACTGGTCTAAAGGGTTTCATCAAATATTGGCCTGGCAGCAGAAAACAGCATTTTTAGTAGTTTTTGTGGATCGTTTTGACAATGGTGTCATCTGTACGCGGAAGAAAACTTTGGTTTAAGCATATCATTGTGGTATAAATGTAACTCAAAAGATCAGTTTAACTACACCCAATACATAGTTACAAATACTGAAGCACATGTTAGGAGGTTGTCGGGGGTAGAGAGAAGCATTCTAATTTAGGGTGTAAAGAATTTCCAGACACAAAATGCACATTAATGCAAAAATGAAGCCCAATGTGATAAGGATCCACCATATAATGCAAGTTATTAGGTAAGAAGGTGAGAAACTTTATATAAAAGACAAACAAAGGCTGGTGTGTGGAGCCAAATCAATTTGCATACCAGTGCAAATTGAACATAAAAAAGGTACCTTTAGGGCTGTCCCAAAGGTTCTTGGCTTTGCTTGCTCTGCACTGGAGACAATGCTCTGGATTTGCTGAGACACAGCCTCCAGTCCATGGGAGGCCTCCAATAATTCTACTACTTGTAGTTTCAGGTCTTGCAGAGGTGTCCACATGTCTTCGGCTATTAAGAAAATGTTTTATTTATTTTTTTTATTCATGAATCACATATATACTTGAGACAGTTAAGTGTCAAATTTGTCATCAAATGTGCAATTGTATGAAACATGTGGTATCAGTAGTTTTCCCTGTTGTAAAACATAAGTAATAAGTGTAAAGAAATGCATTCCTTATGATTTAAGTGGTCTTGTTTAACCCCAATTTAGTAAATTATGATTCCGGTTGTTGGGATAACGTCAAAGGACATAAAGATAGGGGCAGGCAAAAATCATGATTTTTTTTTTTTTTCAGGAAAACAATTCTCATGTTGTTGTTGTTTTTTTTTTTCAAAGGACTGAGCAGTACAGCAAAACCAATTTCCCCCTTTTCAAATTATTTGGAAGAATGTTCGTAATCAAATATTTGCAGTTTCTGGTCTCATTGACTTCCATAGTAGGAATATATATATATATATATATATATATATATATATATATATATATATATATATATATAATATAATATATATTTTATTATATTCAGCAGAAGAAAGAAATTCATGAAGGATTGAAAAAAACATGAGGGCGAGTATATGATGACAGAATTTATTTTAAAGTGGAGTATCCTTTAACAAGTGAACTGGATCAAGTTCCTGTGGAATAAAAAATGTTCTTGATGGGATGCATTGTTTCTCGTTTTTATTGTTTGATTATACAGCCAGGACTGGACTTCCTGCTTTTACACACACACACACACATATATATATATATTTATTTTATTTTTTTCATGGTATAATTATGTAATCTGCTTATTGTGAGCCTAAATGAGTAAATTGGTATTTAATCATTATCAGGGTGACTTGCCACCAACTGCTGGTGTTTTTTTTTTATATATATATTGAAAGTAGTGTTTCATGTTGTCACTACACATTAAATAGCCTCTTAGAATGAAATTGCCATGTAAATTCACAGTGCCTCCTTTGAGCTGCAATAGACAGTTTGTGAAAAGTACATCTAAATGCCAGGTCAGATGCTGTTTCTGTGCCACCTATACTGCAAAGCTGGGTGTTTGTTCATACAGAGTTCATCAGACAGCCTGAAGCCTCTTACGTTGTTGATTTAAATTTCAAAACACAATTCGACATTTGCTCGCAATGTTTTTTTTTTTTTTACGAAACCTCATCATTTTGCAGGACAATTGTCTATTACAGTATACAACACGTATAGAAGGGTGCCAATAAAGCTGTGGTGATATACAACAGATGCACAAATCAGACCCTCCCACCTCTGTAATAAACACGGAGATACTAGTCCCGTCCGAATTGGTACATGAAAATCAAAGACGTCAGGTGGTAATAATCGAAACTCAAACGTAGTTTAGAAAACTAGTCCCGTCCGAATAGTGCTTATGACAAACTAATGGTTCGATGGGGAATCGTTCTGAACTGTGGAATGCGGTGTTGGTTTCTTTTCACTGCACTGCATTTCTATCAAGTTCCTCGAAGTAGAAAGTCTTTACTATGTAGCAGCTTTTAAAGTAAGTGGGTGATTTTTTTTTCTTTCTTCGCTTAAACGAAATTATCACTGATTAAGCTATCACCTATATCACCAAAGAACTGTTGTGCATCTCCTAACAAAAATAATAGGTGTTTGACTTGAACAGCACTGCACAGACCATTCTGTGTATGACATAATAGTACTGAAAGAACATTTTGGAAGGTTTTGTTTTGATGTCAAATAAATCTTGCTGTTTTGCTCTTTTGTTAAAGCAGTGTTGCTTTTGTAAAGTTATAAAGCTACAGTTGTGTTGCTGGGTTTTAAAGGGGTCATATGATGCAATTTCAAGTTTTCCTTTCTCTTTGAAGTGTTACAACCTGTTCATGCATAGATGAAAAGACTAAATTTGCCAAAACTAAAGTCTTAAGACCAGACAATTCAAATGCGTGTTTTTAGTAGTATAGAGTAGCACTTGATATTTGTAGTTTCTCAGATCACAAATGTGATCACAAGATCACAAAACATGGTTTTATGTTTACGTGGCACGATACACAACACAATGGTACTGCGGCGGAGTAACCCAGTACCTTTGTGATTCTTCATAGACATAAACAGAGAGAAGTAGTTCCAGCTACGATGTTCTTCCGCAAGACGCAAGCAGTTCTGTTTATTAACCGCTAGAGCGTCAAAAGTTCCCTACTGCAGCTTTAACCTAATTAGCACAGGTGGAACCACTTAAGATAATCAACCTTAGGGTATAAATACAGCTGAATTAGCCTACCTGTCTCCATTGACCATTTATCAGCATGCTGGTTCGCTTAGTCTGTCACCTTACCACGGACCCAATTTTCGTACCAACGAAGAGAGCTTCACCTGGGATTTATAAGACCTGCTGCTTTTGCCGGATCCGCAATCTTTCCTACCCAGTCAAACACGGCCGATGAGCAGCATTAAGCGTCATTGTGACAGCTTCTCTCCTTGTCAAGCCACAAGTCGTGGCCAATAGACCGTGCAAGCTCCGAGCTTGCCTTGCTCGACACAATGATCATGCCGCCCGAGACCGAGCTCACCTCGAGCTGAAATCCAACAAGCCTGGGCCGCACCCAAGTTCTCACCGCAGCAAGCCTCTCACTTCCCGCCTCCGATCAGCCTTTCAGCCCGGCGTTCCGGCCGAGTGGCAGTTTGAGGCTGCTTCCTCTAGTGGCGCAGACCGCGCGACGTTAACCTACACATTTTCAGGTGAAAACGCTAAAAGCAGGTTCTTCTTCTTCATTGGATTTTACTGCAGTTGGCATCCAAAGTGTTGCATCTAAAAGCAGGTTTGCGGCTAAAGTTTGTTAAATGACGTCATGACGCAGTTCCGTCTTCTTCTACTAGTGTTTTGTGGCGGTTTTGGCAAACCAGCGTAAAGATGCATTACCGCCACCTGCTGATCTGGAGTGTGGAGTGCGCATAGATTTGGACTACAGATACAAACGTAGTTCCGTCGGATGATGCCACAATTAACCACAAAGGAATTATTTCCAGTCTTCATCCACACTGAAATGTCCAAGACATTACATTTGTCATACCTCGCACGTTTAAACCTCATTGAAATGATACAGACATAAGTTCCATGATGATAAAAAAAAAAAAAAAAAATTATGCCTGAATGCACCATAAGTCGCTGGATAAAACCGTCGGCTAAATGCTTAATTCAATTTAAAAAAAAAAAATAATATTTCCATGCAAGTTTTCTGGCAGGACCAAATTATTTAGGGACCTATTTCTCTATTCACAGGCGTGATCACTCAAAATTCATCTAAAACGTATCTGCCCTCGTGTTTTGATGCAGGATAGCAAGTGGGAGTAAAATTACTGTTGCCTTTTCAGGACCGTAATATGAAAAAGAGGCAAGTAAATATCTTTAGAAACCACTTAGAAGCAGATAACACATAACGTACTCGGTTACGAATGTAACCTCCGTTCCCTGAGATACGTAACGAGTACTGCGTATGGGGAAAAGCTCCTTTTTTCCTTTTTTGATGCAACACTGCTAAGAGGGAGCTAGCTCCCTGGAGGTGGTATGATGACGGAGTCTGCTAGAGGCCATCGTATCAAACCGAAAGAACCCGAGCACGCAAGGTCGGGATATCCAAGTTATAGAATCTGACAAAAGTGGACGGCGAGGACCAGCCGGCCGCCTCACAGATGTCCTTGATAGAGACACCACTAGACCAGGCCCATGAAGAAGCCATCCCTCTAGTAGAGTGGGCTCTTACTCCTATGGGGCACTCAAGGCCTATAAAGGAGTAAAATAGAGCGATAGCTTCAAATATCCAACGCGAGAGGCGTTGCTTTGAGACCGGAGACCCCTTGGTGCGGCCACCAAAGCAGACAAAAAGCTGGTCAGATTGCCTGAATGGCTGTGACTGCTCAATGTATATCCTCAAAGCCCTCACTGGGCAGAGTACATCCAGCTCCCGCTCACCTGAAAACGGAGGCAGGGCTGAGAGGGAAATTACCTGTGCTCTGAATGGCGTCGAGAGCACTTTAGGTACGTAGCCATGCTTGGGTTTTAAAATGACCTTAGAGTCATTGGGCCCAAACTCAAGGCATGCAGGGCTCACCGAGAGGGCCTGCAAATCGCCAACACGCTTGACCGATGCTAGAGCAAGTAGCAGAGCGGTTTTAAGCGTTAGAGGCCGAAGGTCAGCTGACCGCAGCGGTTCAAAGGGAGGTACTTTGAGTGCTCCAAGGACCGTGTGAAGGTCCCAAGTGGGAACGGTTAGAGGACGTGGGGGCTTTAACCGCCTAGCACCTCTCAAGAAATGCACAATGAGGCTGTTTCGACCCACTGATTGGCCAGCAATAGGAGCATGAAATGCTGCGATGGCTGCTACGTAAACTTGAGCGTGGAAGGGGTGAGACCCTTTTCTAGACGCTCTTGGAGGAATGACAGTATCGGAGATACGTCACACTCAACAGGGTCTTTGTTTTGTGCTAAGCACCAGTCAACAAAGACTGACCATTTCTGGGCATAGAGGCGTCTTGTAGACGGGGTTCTTGCCTGAGCAATGGTGTGTAGCACGTCCCCGGGGAGGCTCAGAGGCTCCCATCGAGGGACCATACATGCAGAGCCCAGAGTTCTGGCTGTGGATGCCAGATTGTCCTGTTCGCCCTGAGAGAGGAGGTCCCGGGATCGGCCATGGGGCTTTCATGGAAAGCCTGAAAAGCTCCGAGGACCAAACTTGGCTCCTCCAGAGTGGGTCCACTAGAAGGACTCTGTGCCCGTCTTCCCTGACTCGTCTGATGACGTGAGGGATCAGAGCGATCAGGGGAAAAGCATAAAGAAGGAGGCTGGGCCAGTTGTGGGCCAGCGCATCTGTTTCCTTTGAAAAATAAGTTGGGTAATGAGAGTTGCTTTCTGAGGCGAAGCGGTCGACCTCTGCATTCCTGAAAATCTCCCAGATTTTGAGAACCATCTGGGGATGGAGCATCCACTCGTCCGAGGGGACATTGCTCAGTGAAGGCATGTCTGCTCCCAGATTCGTCTTGCCAGGTATGTGTGTCGCCTTGAGCGATCGCAACCTGGGTAATGCCCATTCCAAGAGGCGTTTTGACAGTTCGCAGAGGCGGCTGGACGAAAGGCCGCCTTGGTGATTTATGTAGGACACCACTGTCATGCTGTCCGACTGGACTAGGATGTGGCGCCCTTCCAGGATTGCCTGAAAGGATTGAAGGGTTCGTTCCACTGCCAGCATCGCGAGGCAGTTGATATGGAGATGGCTTTTCTTGTGCGACCACGAGCCGAAGTCTGGTCTGCCCTCGCACAGAGTACCCCAACCCAGATTGGACTCATCTGTTGAGAGCACAATCCTTCTGGAAACCGCCTGTAGGGGTACTCCACGACTGAACCAAACAGGGTTCATCCAAGGCTCCAGGGTTGCTAGACAGGCCTGGTTGACCCTGATGCGAAAGCGGTCGTGCCGCCAAGCATGAGGTGGGAACCGGAGTTTCAGCCAGTATTGCAGGGGCCGCATTCGTAGGAGGCCGAGCTGTAAAACTGGGGAGGCGGAAGCCATCAGCCCTAGCATCCTCTGAAAGAACTTCAGAGGGAAAACAGGCTTTGTTCCTGACAGAGGCCGTGAGCTGCTGAAGTACTAGAGTGCGCTCTAGTGATATGACTGCCCTCATATTGACTCAGTCGAAAACTGGGGAGCAGTGAGCTCTTGGCGAAATTGACCCTGAGTCCTAGGCACTCTAAGTGGCACAGGAGCACAGATCTGTTGTGGGCTAGCTCGGTTCGTGACTGGGCTAGAATAAGCCAGTCGTCAAGATAGTTCAGAATGCGGATTCCCATCTGTCTCAGAGGGGAAAGCGCATCATTCATGCACTTCGTGAAAGTGTGGGGAGCTAGAGACAGCCCAAAGAGAAGGACTGTATATTGGTAAGCCACACCCTCGAACGCGAATCTCAAGAATCGTCTGTGATGGGGGGCTGTCTGGATGTGAAAGTAAGCATCTTTCAGGTCCAGCGAGAAGAACCAGTCTTCGGGGCAAATCTGCGTGAGGATCTGCTTCAATGTCAACATCCTGAACTTCCGTTTCATGAGGGAGAGGTTCAGGTGCCTGAGGTCTAAAATGGGTTTGAGACCGCCATCTTTATTGGGGACAAGGAAATAACGGCTGTAGAACCCCGATCTGCTTTCTGAGGGAGGAATTACCTCTATGGCTCCCTTCCTTAACAGCGTCATCACTTCGGTGCGGAGGACCTGAGCGTTGTCCGGCTCTACCAAGGTGGGAATCACCCCACGAAAATGCGGGGGTCTTCGGGCGAACTGCAGTGAGTAGCCGTGTTTTATTATCCCCAACACCCACTTGGACACTCCGGGGATGGCCTGCCAGGCCTCGGCCTGCGTGACAAGAGGCTGGATAGTGTCGAATGGCAGGCCGCTGATTAGGGGCCTGAACACTGACGAGTGTGGAAGAGGAAAACTGCTCTTTTTTTGAAAATGTGAAATATTTATTGTGTTCGCCATAACAACGGCGCTTTGCGTGGACGCAAAAACGGTGGGACCAGGTCGCACAGCAGGCAGACGAGAGAGCTTCTGGGGTGGTCCGGCCGTGGCGGGACTTTGCCCCTTCCTCTTTCTTCCCCAACGATCAGGAGGATTTAGAGGGCGTCGGGTCCAGCACAATCCTTTGCCGGGGGCCCTGACGTCTGGGCGGTTTAACGGGCCTAGTGGGGCGAGCTGGGTGCTGCTCCTTAGGGGGCGCCGCCTGGGGGGGTAGAAGGGACAGGTTTGCTCTGGTGCTGAGTCGGCGCAGTCCTGGGGCGACTCGGGGCAGAGGTGGAGTGCTTGGCCAGGACGTGTCGCATGGCTTGGGACGACTTCTGTGCTGCAGTGAAGCCCTCTGTAAACCCTTCTACGGCTGGCCCGAAGAGACCGGATGGAGAGACCGGGGCATCGAGAAAGTGCATGTTCACTAGTGCTAGACTCATCCAGGGAACGGAAAAGCTTTGCCTGGAACACTTGCAATATGTCCATGGTGTGTAGTGCTGAAGTGGCTTGGCCCGCAGAAGTGTAGGCTCTGCCAGCCATGGCAGAGGCCGTCCTGCAGGGCTTGGAAGGAAGGGCTCTCTTGTTTTTCCACCCCACAGCTGCGGGGGGACATAGGTGTGCAGACACGGCCTCGTCCAGGGGCGGCAATTGCTCATAGCCCTTCTCCTGAGAGCCATCTACTGAGCTGAGAGCTGCAGAGGAAGTGTGTAGGCGGGCCGAGTAGGGGGCGCGCCACGACTTTGTCAGCTCATCATGAACCTCAGGGAAGAACGGGGCAGAGCGCTGGCAGGGGCCTGGCGTCGTCCTGGCAGGTACCACTTGTCCAGCCTGCTGCGTGTTGGCTCTTCAGGGGGGGCCCACTCCAGAAGGAGTTCCTCAACGGCCTTGGAGAGGATGCGGAGAAGCTCGGCATCCATCCCAGCTCTGGCGTCGATGGGCTCCAGTGCCGGCAAGTGGGTGGGGTCAGAATCACCGGCCCAGTCCTCCATTTCAGAAGCCGCGAGTGACATGGAATCGTCAAGCGGCTCGTCCTCCGATCCGCCAAAAGAGACAAGGTCGCTCGCTTCAGCCGTCTCAGCTCTGGGCGTGAGAAGAGGACAGGGGACGGCTCATTAAAGAAAGCAATCCTCAAGCGCAAAGAGGCGAGACTCATGCTCTCACAAAAGCAGCATGAAGTCTCAGTGAGTGCAGCCTCAGCGTGGGGTTTTCCCAGGCAGAAAACACACTCACCATGGCCGTGAGGGGCTCTGCATGTGCCACAGCTGTGGCGCGACATGGCCGGCGCCGTTAAAACGGTGTTAGAAACGCTCTTTTGGAGCGGTGAAAACCACTGGAAAAAGCTATTTTGTGATCGCCGGATGGCGGCAGGAGATCGCTGAGAAGCAACCGGAAGCGGGAAGCGGGCGACGTGAGATCGGCGCTAAGAGCGTCTGTCTGCGAGAACGCCGGCGCTGCAGGCGGTCTCAGCTGGTCCACTGCGGTGCCTCTTCGACGGCGAGAGCTCATTCCAGGCGAAGACGTTCAGCAAAGATCCAGCGAAGTGAAGTCGTAGCTGAAGGAGTAAGATCTGATTTCCTCTGGCGATTGCCTGCTTATAAAGCCATTCGCCCCGACCATTCTGGCGGGCTTTGGCACGCTGCATCGCCACAGGCTTTGGTTTAAAAAAGTGTACAGATTAAACAAATGGCAGTGCAGTTGCACTGCGTTATTGAAAAAAGGCTTCAGTATCGAGGAAAAAAGGAGCTTTTCCCCATACGCAGTATGAGTGAAGTATCGAAAGGGAACTGCTATTAATTATATTTGCTTGCAAGCATTGCCTATGGCCCCAGTTTATCATCGTTTCACTTCCACAGCACGTTAAATATCACTCTTACTTGATCTGGATAAACCGTGCATCAATTGAAAGTCTAAAGACTCTGGCTTTGATATTTGACCAATATTTCGATACAACATCTTTTCAGTGACAGTATTTAGTAAATTACGTAAGGAATACGATTCCTATTCCTGAATGGTAAAACGTCAAAGTGTCAGCTCGTGGACAAACGTTGACCATGTATCTAGTCAGAAAGAATCATGAGCAGAAACATTTGTATTTTCGTTATGTAATTTCTGTCTCCATGCAAAAAAAAATAATAATAATGGGGGGTGATTGGTACATTACTGATGTAATCATGTCTTTCGGTACAATGTCTTGCAAGACTAAACATGCTTCATCGTTTCCAAAAGCCTCTGTTTCCACAGTCCATACTACAACCTGAAAACAGCCTTCCAAACGTATCCACCCTGGAGACCGCCTAAGAACCCGGAGGCCAAATGAGAGGAAAGATGCTTTTTCGACAGTAACATAATAATGTGGACAAGGCTTGAGGAATTGTTAAATCAGGCAACCAATTGCTAAGCTGGTAACACAGTAGGCTACCCATTCATTTTTTGCTTGCCCCATCAAATGTTACTAAGCCTTTTTACTCTTCCCGCAGCCAACATCTACAGCAGCCGAAAGCAAGTAGCCTTTCCTGTACCTCCTCACTGCCGCAGCAGTGTCTGCTCCCGCTGGAGCCTTTCCTGTACCTCCTCACTGCAGTATCTGCTCCCGCAGGAGCCTTTTCCGTATCTCCCCACTGCCACAGCAGCGTCTGCTCCCGCAGGAGCCTTTCCTGTACCTCCTCACTGCCGCAGCAGTGTCTGCTTCCGCAGGAGCCTTTCCCATTTCTCCCCACAGCCGCAGCAGTGCCTGCTCCCACAGGAGCCTTTTCTGTATCTCCCCACTGCCGCAGCAGCGTCTGCTCCCGCAGGAGCCTTTTCTGTATCTCCCCACTGCCGCAGCAGTGTCCACTCCCGCAGGAGCCTTTTCTGTATCTCCCCACTGCCACAGCAGCGCCTGCTCCCAGGAGCATATATATACAGTATTGTTCAAAATAATAGCAGTACAATGTGACTAACCAGAATAATCAAGGTTTTTCGTATATTTTTTTATTGCTACGTGGCAAACAAGTTACCAGTAGGTTCAGTAGATTCTCAGAAAACAAATGAGACCCAGCATTCATGATATGCACGCTCTTAAGGCTGTGCAATTGGGCAATTAGTTGAATTAGTTGAAAGGGGTGTGTTCAAAAAAATAGCAGTGTGGCATTCAATCACTGAGGTCATCAATTTTGTGAAGAAACAGGTGTGAATCAGGTGGCCCCTATTTAAGGATGAAGCCAACACTTGTTGAACATGCATTTGAAAGTTGAGGAAAATGGGTCGTTCAAGACATTGTTCAGAAGAACAGCGTACTTTGATTAAAAAGTTGATTAGAGAGGGGAAAACCTATAAAGAGGTGCAAAAAATGATAGGCTGTTCAGCTAAAATGATCTCCAATGCCTTAAAATGGAGAGCAAAACCAGAGAGACGTGGAAGAAAACGGAAGACAACCATCAAAATGGATAGAAGAATAACCAGAATGGCAAAGGCTCAGCCAATGATCACCTCCAGGATGATCAAAGACAGTCTGGAGTTACCTGTAAGTACTGTGACAGTTAGAAGACGTCTGTGTGAAGCTAATCTATTTTCAAGAATCCCCCGCAAAGTCCCTCTGTTAAAAAAAAGGCATGTGCAGAAGAGGTTACAATTTGCCAAAGAACACATCAACTGGCCTAAAGAGAAATGGAGGAACATTTTGTGGACTGATGAGAGTAAAATTGTTCTTTTTGGGTCCAAGGGCCACAGGCAGTTTGTGAGACGACCCCCAAACTCTAAATTCAAGCCACAGTACACAGTGAAGACAGTGAAGCATGGAGGTGCAAGCATCATGATATGGGCATGTTTCTCCTACTATGGTGTTGGGCCTATTTATCGTATACCAGGGATCATGGATCAGTTTGCATATGTTAAAATACTTGAAGAGGTCATGTTGCCCTATGCTGAAGAGGACATGCCCTTGAAATGGTTGTTTCAACAAGACAATGACCCAAAACACATTAGTAAACGGGCAAAGTCTTGGTTCCAAACCAACAAAATTAATGTTATGGAGTGGCCAGCCCAATCTCCAGACCTTAATCCAATTGAGAACTTGTGGGGTGATATCAAAAATGCTGTTTCTGAAGCAAAACCAAGAAATGTGAATGAATTGTGGAATGTTGTTAAAGAATCATGGAGTGGAATAACAGCTGAGAGGTGCCACAAGTTGGTTGACTCCATGCCACACAGATGTCAAGCAGTTTTAAAAAACTGTGGTCATACAACTAAATATTAGTTTAGTGATTCACAGGATTGCTAAATCCCAGAAAAAAAAAATGTTTGTACAAAATAGTTTTGAGTTTGTACAGTCAAAGGTAGACACTGCTATTTTTTTGAACACACCCCTTTCAACTAATTGCCCAATTGCACAGCCTTAAGAGCGTGCATATCATGAATGCTGGGTCTTGTTTGTTTTCTGACAATCTACTGAACCTACTGGTAACTTGTTTGCCACGTAGCAATAAAAAATATACTGTGAACTCGTGAAATGTAGTTTCATAACAAGGTTCGGGAGAAGCACATCAGATACTTAACCTAATTAGCACAGGTGGAACCACTTAAGATAATCAACCTTAGGGTATAAATACAGCTGAATCAGCCTACCTGTCTCCATTGAAGGTTTATCAGCATCCCCCCTCCACCCCATCTCCTCCACTAGAGTTCATTTTACGCTTTTATATATACGGGTGGGGGGGGGGGGTGGTACTCTAGGTTTGGGCCATTCTCGAGCTTGGAGCCCCTTCCCCGGACAGCACGCCAAATACGCATTATAATACTTCAGTTAATTATATGTAAGTGTGAACTCGTGAAATGCCAAAAATTTTAATGGGTTTTATTGGTTTTGTTTCATTGCGCTGGGACACGGCATCAGAGTATAGTAAGGGAAGTAACATTTCTGTTACAAGCTTGAGGCATTCGGGTAATCAAAACACACTGGATAGCTGGCCAATCAGCGTACACCTTTGCAGAATGATGAGCTTTGTAACAATCAATATGTTTCAGAATGGTGGGGCATAGAGGAGCAACAATAATGTACAGTAGTGTGTGGAAAATAATATTTTCTAAATCTTAAATCGCATGGGAAGTCGTGGCCTATTGGTTAGAGAATTTGACTCCTAACCCTAAGGGTTGTGAGTCTCGGGCTGGCAATACGACTGAGGTGCATGAATACGACTTAGGCATGGCACCGAACCCCCAACTGCTCCCCGGGCGCCACAACATACACTGCTGCCAACTGCTCCGGGTGAATGTTCGCTGTGTGTTTGTGTTCACTGCTGTGTGTGTGCACTTTATATGGGTTAAATGCAGAGAATGAATACGGAGTATGGGTCACCATACTTGGCTGTATGTCACTTCACTTTCATAAACACTTTTAATTTCACCAAATACACAAAATAATGTTCTTTTTAGCAATGTCATAAGGCCCTATGTCATAGGACCATATCAGTGTCCACTTGGTTCAAATGTGGATAAATGGCTTCATATAGATGTGTGTACAAAGTGCCAGAGTTTTGTGAAATTACTACCATGCTGCTTTGTTGAGGTGGGTAGGGGTGTTAAATTATTATCATTATTATTTTTATTATTATATTTTTTGTCAACTCACTTGTTTCACTTCTATAGGTTTTTACATTCTAACAATCTAAAATTCTCATTAGAAGACACTGCAATCTAGTCAGTGTCAGTGTAGTCAGTGTATTCAGTACAATGTATTGTAACTTCAGAGGTACACGGTATTGCAAGTACTACATACAAAAATAATAAAACAATATTAAAGCAGTCTGCTAATATTAGATTAGATTCAACTTTATTGTAATTGCACATGTAAGATACAAGGCAACAAAATATAGTTAGCATCTAAGGCCATCCTCTGTGCTTCTATTTTTGTGTGGGTCCAGTGTGGGTGGGAGGCAGTCCTTGAGGTGTGCTAGAACCAGTCGCTCGAAGCACCACATTTGTGATGGGTATGAGTGCTACGGAGCGGCAGTCATTTAAGCAAATCAGGGAGGAGTGTTTCGGTATTGGCACAATGGATGTGGACTTAAAACATGTTGGCACAGTTGCTTGCGTGAGGGACAGCTTGAAAATGTCTGTGAAGTCCCCTGCAAGCTGCTCTGCACATGTCCTAAGCACACGACCAGGAATGCCATCCGGGCCAGCAGCCTTGGATGCGTTGATCCGGCTCAATGCAGTGTGGACATCTGTGGATGTGAGTTTGAGGGGTTATATATATATATATATATATATATATATATATATATATATATATATATATATATATATATATATACATCCATCCATCATCTTCCGCTTATCCGGGGCCGGGTCGCGGGGGCAACAGTCTAAGCAGAGACGCCCAGACTTTCCTCTCCCTAGCCACTTCTTCCAGCTCTTCCGGGGGGACCCCGAGGCGTTCCCAGGCCAGCCGGGAGACATAGTCCCTCCAGTGTGTCCTAGGTCTACTCCGGGGCCTCTTCCCGGTGAGACGTGCCTGGAACACCTCCCTGGGAAGGCGTCCAGGAGGCATTCGAAAAAGATGCCCGAGTCACCTCAGCTGGCTCCTCTCGATGTGGAGGAGCAACGGCTCTACTCTGAGCTCCTCCCGAGTGACCGAGCTTCTCACCCTATCTCTAAGGGAGCGCCCAGCCACCCGACGGAGAAAGCTCATTTCGGCCGCCTGTATCCGGGATCTTGTCCTTTCGGTCATGACCCACAGCTCATGACCATAGGTAGGAGTAGGAACGTAGATTGACCGGTAAATCGAGAGCTTTGCCTTACAGCTCAGCTCCTTCTTCACCACGACAGACCGGTACAGCGACCGCATTACTGCAGAAGCTGCACCGATCCGTCTGTCAATCTCACGTTCCATCCTTCCCTCACTCGTGAACAAGCGCCCAAGATACCTGAACTCCTCCACTTGAGGCAGGAACTCTCCACCAACCTGAAGTGGGCAATCCACCCTTTTCCGACTGAGAACCATGGCCTCGGACTTGGAGGTGCTGAATCTCATCCCAGCCAATTCACACTCGGCTGCAAACTGTCCCAGTGCACGCTGAAGGTCCTGGTCTGAGGAGGCCAAAACGACAACATCATCCGCAAAAAGCAGTGACGAAATCGCATGGTCCCCAAACCGGACACTCTCCGGCCCTTGGCTGCGCCTAGACATTCTGTCCATAAAAATTATGAACAGAACCGGTGACAAAGGGCAGCCCTGCCGGAGTCCAACATGCACCGGGAACAGGTCTGACTTACTGCCGGCAATGCGAACCAAGCTCTTGCTCCGGTCGTACAGGGACCGAACAGCCCTAAGTAGGGAGCCGCCGACCCCATACTCCCGGAGCACCCTCCACAGGATGTCGCGAGGAACACGGTCGAATGCCTTCTCCAAATCCACAAAACACATGTGGACTGGTTGGGCAAACTCCCATGAACCCTCCAGCACCCTGGAAAGAGTATAGAGCTGGTCCAGTGTTCCAGGACCGGGACGAAATCCACACTGTTTCTCCTGAATCCGAGGTTCCACTATCGGCCGAATTCTCCTCTCCAGTACCCTGGCATAGACTTTCCCAAGGAGGCTGAGAAGTGTGATCCCCCTATAGTTGGAACACACTCTCCGGTCCCCCTTCTTGAAAAGAGGGACTACCACCCCTGCCAGTCTAGAGGTACTGTCCCCAACCGCCATGTGATGTTGCAGAGGTGTGTCAGTCAAGACAGCCCCACAACATCCAGAGACTTGAGGTACTCGGGGCGGATCTCATCCACCCCCGGTGCCTTGCCACCAAGGAGCTTTTTAACTACCTCGATGACTTCAGCCCGGGTGATGGACGAGTGCTCTTCCGAGTCCCCAGCCACTGCTTCCTCAAAGGAACACAAGTCGGTGTGTTCCTTTGAAGCCTATGTGTCCATAGAAGCCGAGGGGCCCCAACCCCCACCTCGGCTTCTATGACTGGAGACCAACGACCCCGGGGGATCAGGAGATGTTCGGCTGGAATCGACATTGGAGTGAGCTCTGGGGCTGTAGCCAAAACTGGAGTGCGCTCTGGGGCTGGGGCCAACATGCCAGCACTGGCCCTCAAACTTCACAGGGCGACAGCCAGTGGACTTGACTCTGGAACTGTTTAATGACTTCACTGACGAGCGGCCGGCTGGCTTTCTTGGTTGAGGACGAGGGTGAAGCTTAGGAGGATACATGGGTAACAACTATTCAAAAAGAGCATGAGATTAATCAGCTTGATCAGGGGAAAATCAGAGACACAAAGATCACAGCGGATCATCTTGTATTACAGTCCCAACAGAAAACAATCACCAGGTAGCTCAATAAAATCCTCCACATACAGTTCCAACCTCCGATCTGCCTGCCGCAAACACCACAGCTTATCCTTAGCCATCACACTCAACAGTCACACTTCTCTTGAGCAGGAAATTTACTTTTTGTAGTTAAGTACTTTTAAAAGTAAATACTTCTGTACTTTTACTTAAATGCACAATATGTATTTTTTGTTTTTATTATTTTATTTATTTATTTTGCCGCTAGAGGGCACATATTCAAAACAAGCAAAGAAACAAAGGCATAGTTAAATGACTGTGGAATCATAGGAGTTGTTGTCTTCATGCCCACAGCTGACACAATCCAACAGGACTTGGGCAGAAATCATTTCCATGGATGAGCTAATGTATTTAAGATTTAGTGGAACAGTGCTGTTTTATCATACTAGATGCATTTGAAAGTTCTCAACTCTGGGGTTGAGATGATGGCAGTGAACAGTTGTATTCTCTCCCTCCTCCCCTTGGTTACAAGTGTATTTGGGCGGTCACCGTGCTTGTCGTTGCAGTGGCCGGTGGGGTTGAGTGAGCCACAGCTGGTGGGTTTGATATCGGCATGGCCAGCAGGCTTAAAAATGCAGCGGCCGGCGGACTTGATGATTGGCTAATTTCGGACTCTCTCCAGACACCAGAGGATCCTTTCACTCCATCTTAGTCCAGTGGTGTCTGGGAGGTCCACAGGGCGATGGTAATTAACCCCGAGCCAGAACAGCAAGTTACTTTTAATATGTAACACAATCTTAGATTTTAGATCAATAGATCTCTATTGAATTGCAGTATTCAAAAAATAAATGCTGTTTTGGTGCTGTTTTATGTGGAGTGACAGATAGCTTTAGTGCTTCAATTCATCAGATGCCACAGCACGAGTGAAGTAGAAATATTAAGAATTGAATCGTGAAATTTGTGTCAAAACCCAGCCCTAATAAACACAGAATTGTTTGGAGTTACATGATGGCTCATTTATTTAGTGGAATAATAAGAATGAGAGTGAACATTATGTTCTTTCCCATTTGATCTGAGCAGAGGGCAGACATTCTGTACAGGACATTTACATTGCCAATGGCTGTTCTGGTACAATGTCACCAGAATAAAACTCACAAGACTCTGTACTGAGCTTCCAAATGCTGTCAAACTAGTTTCATAAACCAGGAAATACAGAGGATGAATGCTGAACTTGTCCACTGGTCCATTTAACATTTCTGGCAGGGAGATATGTGCAAGTAAAAAAGGTCTCGGTCTCACTCAGTGTTGCTCCATCCTCTTTGCTGTCCTCTCAAAGTGTGTACAACTGCTATTCTGCTACTTCTATGACAGTTTCGATCATTGTTTATAAAACCACCAACACAACCAATGTCCTTAGTGTATGGTTTTCATTCATGTTTTATTCCAAAATAAATGATTAGCCTAAGCCTCAAAAAACGAATACATATTTAAGACAAATATTGAAAGTTCCGATTTGATTCATAGAATTATGTGATAATTTGGGGCCATATTTAAGAAAAATTTAAAATTTGAATTATTTGAAGTCATTATTTACTCACTCTCATGTTCCTTTAATTCCAGACCCCAAAGGAACACACACACACACACACACACACACACATATATATATATATATATATATACAGTAGTCTTTGAGAAGGGGTTTATCAAGCTAGATGGTGCATTAGAAATGTGCATCTCCTGTTTCCAAAATGCATCACAAACTGCTTGAAAAAGCTGTAAACTAATTCCACATTGCACAAGCGGGGACCCGGTGAAGGTTGTACCAGTGGGCCCTGTTTGAAATTGTCTAATTTGTATGTTCGTTTATTTTTATTTATTTGTGCAATTTACACAATGTTTAAGGTTTTTTCAAGTTTGTAGGTGTCAAGGTACAGAAACTAGATAATTAAATGTAAAAAAGCACTGGATAGTCTTCAATGTAAAAATGAAATATACAATGAAACCTATATTTTGTAGCAGAAATGAGTCGAACCAGACAAATCAAAGAGTCTATCAGAGCTGTGTGCATTGAAACGAGAGCCGAACTCCTCAGGAAGTCATAAATCAGTTCTAGTGCCACAAGAACCAAGCAAGATAACCAACCAACCAACTTGTTCACACAACAGCTTTCAACATTAACACCAATATAACAATTATTGACAATTTTAATTCGAAGAAGAGATTGTCAAATTTATTGTTCTTGATTGGAATGCAACGCTGGACATCACATGTAAACCCAGGAGATCAAGTTAAATACTTGCATTGACTTCCCCCCCAGCCAGTGAAACCAGACTGAAATTCCTAAGGGGGAAGGGCTTTAAACCTTTGTCTTCACAGAAAAGTCCCTTTGCCAGAGAATGGCAAAGAAACTGCTTTTTATACATTATATATGGACCAGAATGAACTCAAAAAGACTTGTAAATGAATTGTTCCATTGCTTAACTCCATATTCATTTATGTGTAACCCACACATTTGACTGTCATGTATAATCACTTATTGTGTATGTCTTTTGATAACTATAGGATACATAGTCATGTCTAGTATTGACATAATCAAATTTTCTTGCTTGATATTGTCCTGACAATCATTTATTTGTAAAATATATCATAATCATGTTATAGGAATCATGTCCAAAATTAGACCCTGTGAGGCAAGAACCACATGCTTGGTAAGATAAACAAATGATTTATGATACCCCAGACTCAAGACCATATCTGATTGGTCAAGGCAACATTTGAGGGGTGGCCAACAAGGAAGTTTAAATACGTTGGACCCCATGAAATTTTGCTTTTAGTTCTAGCATTGCTTGTGCTATCAGTCATGCGGGCTTTTAGTCTGCTTTTAGTTCCAGCCTTGCTCGTGCTATCAGTCATGCTATTAGTCATGCCTGCTCTTAGCTTTTAGCTTGTAGCATTGCTACATAGCTTTAGCTTGTAGCATCTAGCCATGCGGTTAGTCATCATTGTTCTTTGAGCGCGGTTCCAGCGTGCCTGCCTGCTGCTGCTACTATGCCACAATGAGAAGGAACACAACCTAGTCTCGTCAAACTTTATTTCTTTTCTTTTCCGTTTGAGAGTTTCGTGTTCTGAGTTAAGTTTTGTAACGTCGACCTCGTCTGCGCGTTTGAACTCCAACCAGCCACACAACTCCAGCTTCAGCCAACGCCCAAGCACGGTCTCCCCAAGACGTCACTTCAGCCAACTGAACTTCCAGCCAATCAGCGACACCGGGATACCCCTTTCAACTGGAGTCCTTTTCACAGCAAACGAAGGCAACGTATTCCCACTTCCAGATATTAGTTGTGCTGGTGTATCTAATATAATTTTAACCCCATTGAGGAACTCAATGCGAGCGCTAATTACGTGATTGATGGTTGTTCATGTCTATGCAATTTAACGTATTGCTGTTAACTTGGGATTCCATATTTCCATTCTCTTAAACTCATCTTTCACTAACTTTCGACCTTCCTGCAACTTGTGTGAATGTGTGTGTGCGTGCGTTTATGTGTTAGATTACTTTATATGTCTTAGATTTATCTAATAAAGCCTTATTCATATTGAAAAGAGAAGTATCTTGTGTTTTGTGCTTACAAGTTAATGTCTTAAACTGCCGATCTTGTTACTGTGCTAATTGATAGTGTTTTCACTATAGTTTGGATATTAGTATCCAGCGCAGATTTGATGTTAAACGGCTCGTTCACTGAACCGCAGGCGCGTATCCGTGAACAGCCATGAAACAGTGATTCTGTTCAAATTCCCTTTAAAATCTTAAATGATTCCCTTTGAGCTAAATTGACCTGTTTCCCCGAGTACTGAATCGGGCTCTTTCGCATCTTGTTGTTTTGTTCAAACTGCGATTTGTATTTGTTCGTTTTGGTGCAGGAGGGACTTCGAGGAGAACTTCGCAGAAGAGAGCTCGATTCTGTGTCGCTGTCCGTTAGGCTGGCCTCAGCCAATCGGTTATATAAAATGTCAAGGTGAAAGTCATCATAGCTTGCTTAGTATAGACCCAGCTCCCAACCCAACTTTGAGAATAGATTAACCGCAATATTTGTTTTATCGCCCGATAAGAGTCTGCGTTAACGCCGATAATGGCCCACCACTAATATATATATATATGTGTGTGTGTGTATATATATATATATATATATATATATATATATATATATATATATATATATATATATACAGTATTGTTCAAAATAATAGCAGTACAATGTGACTAACCAGAATAATCAAGGTTTTTCGAATATTTTTTTATTGCTACGTGGCAAACAAGTTACCAGTAGGTTCAGTAGATTCTCAGAAAACAAATGAGACCCAGCATTCATGATATGCACGCTCTTAAGGTTGTGCAATTGGGCAATTAGTTGAATTAGTTGAAAGGGATGTGTTCAAAAAAATAGCAGTGTGGCATTCAATCACTGAGGTCATAAATTTTGTGAAGAAACAGGTGTGAATCAGGTGGCCCCTATTTAAGGATGAAGCCAACACTTGTTGAACATGCATTTGAAAGCTGAGGAAAATGGGTCGTTCAAGACATTGTTCAGAAGAACAGCGTACTTTGATTAAAAAGTTGATTAGAGAGGGGAAAACCTATAAAGAGGTGCAAAAAATGATAGGCTGTTCAGCTAAAATGATCTCCAAGCCTTAAAATGGAGAGCAAAACCAGACAGACGTGGAAGAAAACGGAAGACAACCATCAAAATGGATAGAAGAATAACCAGAATGGCAAAGGCTCAGCCAATGATCACCTCCAGGATGATCAAAGACAGTCTGGAGTTACCTGTAAGTACTGTGACAGTTAGAAGACGTCTGTGTGAAGCTAATCTATTTTCAAGAATCCCCCGCAAAGTCCCTCTTTTAAAAAAAAGGCATGTGCAGAAGAGGTTACAATTTGCCAAAGAACACATCAACTGGCCTAAAGAGAAATGGAGGAACATTTTGTGGACTGATGAGAGTAAAATTGTTCTTTTTGGGTCCAAGTGCCACAGGCAGTTTGTGAGACGACCCCCAAACTCTGAATTCAAGCCACAGTACACAGTGAAGACAGTGAAGCATGGAGGTGCAAGCATCATGATATGGGCATGTTTCTCCTACTATGGTGTTGGGCCTATTTATCGCATACCAGGGATCATGGATCAGTTTGCATATGTTAAAATACTTGAAGAGGTCATGTTGCCCTATGCTGAAGAGGACATGCCCTTGAAATGGTTGTTTCAACAAGACAATGACCCAAAACACACTAGTAAACGTGCAAAGTCTTGGTTCCAAACCAACAAAATTAATGTTATGGAGTGGCCAGCCCAATCTCCAGACCTTAATCCAATTGAGAACTTGTGGGGTGATATCAAAAATGCTGTTTCTGAAGCAAAACCAAGAAATGTGAATGAATTGTGGAATGTTGTTAAAGAATCATGGAGTGGAATAACAGCTGAGAGGTGCCACAAGTTGGTTGACTCCATGCCACACAGATGTCAAGCAGTTTTAAAAAACTGTGGTCATACAACTAAATATTAGTTTAGTGATTCACAGGATTGCTAAATCCCAGAAAAAAAAAAAATGTTTGTACAAAATAGTTTTGAGTTTGTACAGTCAAAGGTAGACACTGCCATTTTTTTGAACACATCCCTTTCAACTAATTCAACTAATTGCCCAATTGCACAGCCTTAAGAGCGTGCATATCATGAATGCTGGGTCTTGTTTGTTTTCTGACAATCTACTGAACCTACTGGTAACTTGTTTGCCACGTAGCAATAAAAAATATACTAAAAACTTTGATTTTTCTGGTTCGTCACATTGTACTGCTATTATTTTGAACAATACTGTATATATATATATATATATATATATATATATATATAAAATAATTAAATGATAATTGAAATAATTGAAGAAAGAGAGAGAAAAACAAAATAAACACTACGAGTTATGTTGAATGACATATAGGGTCTCACTTGGGAGGCCAATCATCCCTCAGTTTAAGAGAAACCGCCAATGAAAACTGACTAGTGAATTTTACATACCTAAGCCACTCCCCGTGCCAACGGGTATAAATAGGGCGACATGTGCATCCACTCATTAGATTTTAGCTTCGGAGCCAAGTAGTCGATGTATCTAGTTTCTACAAAGCCTTCATCTTTGTGTCCGAGAGCTGTTCCTGGTCTGTGTGATGGCGCAGTACAGTGGTGTCCTTGTGACGGTGATTCCCCTGGGTGCTTCGGCTGAAAGCAGTTTCTAAGAGAGCAAATCACAGATGATTTGCATCTTTTTCAAGAAGCAGTTTCATCCATGTCCTTCAGGATGCGGTCGTTTTCTGTCTTCGGTTGACGGTCACGAGCATTGTCTGCAGTGTCTGGGCATCCAGGTCCAAGAGGTCCCACGGAGAGGTCCCACGCATTCTCGGTAAGTGAAGAGTGCCTTGTGTCCGGGCTGGCCTACTCTCACGTTGCCTGAGACCCCGGCCAGGATATGTGCCCAAGGTTCCCACCACTCCCTTCCGAGACCAGGTGGTGAACCTGCAAGCGCTGCCCCTGGAGGAGGCAGATCCAGCCTTGGCGTTGCTGTGTCCCGTAAGAGCGCTTTGCATATACGTGGACCGCACCCAGAGCTTCAGAAGATGAGCAGCTCCTGATCTGCTTTGGAGGTCAGCAGAAGGGGAAGGCTGTCTCCAAGCAGATGTTGGCCCACCGGATAGTTGATTCCATCGCCCGGTGTACCGTTCCCAAGGCGAGCCGTGCCCCCTGGGGGTGAGGGCCCACTCCACACGGAGTGTGACCTCCTCCTATGCGCTGGTGCACGGTGCCTCTCTGGCAGACATTTGTCGACACCTAACACCTTCATGAGGTTCTACAACCTTTGTGTAGAGCCAGTTTCTTCCCATGTGTTGGGTAACAGGTAATTGGTTGAAATGGCTGTCTGGGTGTCATGCTTGCTGCGCCCTTCCCCATAACATGGGGATGCGAGCGCCTTTCTTCTCCCAGTAGAGTTCCCCGGTAGGCGTACCATGGTCGAGCATCTTCCAGCACCCTCGGCAGTCAGACTTGGCCGAGCAGTCTGTCGCCAGGCCCAGTACTGGTGTTAGCATGCCCGGAGCTCCGGTCAACCCCAGGGCAACAGGTGCATCGACTAGTATTCTGCATCCCCTGTAAATCATAAGCTTCCTGATGGAAGGAACGTAGACGTTATATCCCCATGCCACAACCTTGAACCGGTCGCTGTTGCCGGGACACATTCTCGGCTCCTCAGTGTAAAACCTAATGAGTGGATGCACCTGTCACACTATTTATACCCGTTGGCACGGGGAGTGGCTCAGGTATGTTAAATCCACTAGCCAATTTTCATTGGCGTTTTCTCTTTAACTCAGAGATGATTGGCCTCCCAAGTGAGACCCCATATGTCGTTCGACATAACGTCTCCGTTCCCTACATCCCTCCATCAAAATGTTTCTGAATGATAAGGGTGAGTAAATAATACCAGGATTATAATTTACAGGGGATGCAGAATACTAGTTGATGAATAAGTAATTAGAATAAATAGAATAACCCACACCCACATTGAATATTGGGCTAGACAAGCTAGTACAAGTGCACAGTCTGAATATTACAGTTATTATTGGCCGTACTATGAATTACTAACAGGTGTTCTGGGTCGATACAATATACAGTATATACATGTATAATCAAATCAGAAGCCTTACACAACAATAAATAAATAATAATAATAATAATAATGTATTACATGGGCTTACTGTATAACTGTCTTTTTTATGATGAAATACATTTCAACAACAAATAAATTTCAACAACAACATATAAACAGACATTGCACATCCAATATTCTGTATCATTTAATCACTCTCATTGTTTTTCTTTCAATCAATAATGAATAAGCAATAATGAATGTTTAATAAGTAAACATACAATTAGCTTTTTTGAGTAATAAGTAGCACATTAACATTAGAACTTCTATATTCTGCTTGTGCCAATTCACAATTTCAACAAATTAGAATACTTCTCAAGACCAATAAAAAAAAAATAATAATAAATAAAAGTTTCTCATTTTCCTTTTGACAATACCCCATGAATTATCTATGGGGTTCAGGTCTGGTGAGCTGGTGAGCAGAAGACATTGCACCCCAAATCATCACAGACTATGGAAACTTAACACTGGGCTTCAAGAGGCTTGGGCTATGAGCTTCTCCATCCTTCCTCTACACTCTAGGACCCTGGTTTCCAAATGAAATACAAAACTTGCTCTCATCTGAAAAGAGGAGTTTGGACCACTGGGCAACAGTCCAGTTCTTCTTCTCCTTAGCCCAAGTAAGATGCCTCTGAAGTTTTCTGTGGTTCAGTAAATACAAATAAGGATATAATTTTATAAAGATATTATATTGTAAATTGGAAGGATGAATTACAAAGGAAGAAATTATAAACTTTAACTGGTCATTAGGATTTTAAACAGATTATTGAAAGGTCAACCAGGCAAACTAGGTATGCAGAAACATGTATTGATCTGTCTTTTACAAATATACCAAAAAGGATACAGAAATGCAATAATCTGGTAACTGGACTATTCAAACATATTATGATTTTTATTGTAAGGAAGCTCACTAAAATAGTCTTGAAAAAAAAAATAGACTGGGATGCATATTTAACATATGAGGGTGTAGATCAAAATTGTACAGCTTTTATGACTGAAACTCAAAAATTATAAACCGTTATAGAAGTTGTAACAAATTCCCTTACGCTATCAAAGCAAGAGAAAAGTACTGCAGGCAAAACATAAGGTAACGAGCGGATCTGATACCAACTGATGTAAATAAAGACAGTAACAGCTTCATTTCATTAAATAACCAAAAAAATTGTAATAAATACGTAGCACAAGATCAACATGTATGTAGACTTGAATTAATTATATATGAACAAAAAAACAATGAAACATAAGGTCAACCAAGATATTAAGATATATATCGCATTATAATACCCAAACGGGCAACAACATGCGCTTATTTCACAGATAGAGGCGCGGCCGCACTCCGACACAGCAAACCAACATTCTCAAATTATGCCACACATTTAACCCTCAAAACCCCAATGTCCCAGTGTCCCAGTGTCCTGGCCAGCAGACCGAATGTTCATTCAAGAGACATCAATTGTCCGTACGGAACAACAGCCTCCTCCGCGAGAGGAAAAAGACACACAACAAAAATATAAGGCCAAGCGTGGCGAGAAGCCGCAGTCATTATATCCTCATCGACTTAATCTCACCCCGTCTGTGTAGCCGACAGGAAACTGTGGTAGTCCAGCAACCAATTGTCATGTAATCCATAAAACAATAGGGTATTAGACCCTTTGATGAATTCTTCATGCAACTATTAGGCTGTGACACAGAGCCCGCTAAACTCAGACCTCTTTCCCGTTTGGACTACGGAGTTCCTCTCCACGTCACTTCCCATTCCTCTTAAAACCATATTGAGTGACATAACAATGACGAGATGAAAAAACAAATAAAAGTCCATATATTAGTCCGTGATTACATCAGAGGCATCTGATACAACAATATGTTTTTTTTTTTTTCATGTGAAGAGAAAAACAATACAATAAAGCATGTTTATCATCAATACAAAAAGCTGTACATAAAGGCAGAAATAGGTCACTATTACAAAGGAAAGTAAAATTAAAGCCAGGACAAAAAGAATATTTACCTTGGTTAAATGAAACAATTAAATTACTTATGAAGCAAAGGGATCATGCTCTTAAGTTAGCCCTCAGGTCTAGAACAGAACATGATAGGCGTTTATTTACTACATTAAGAAATAAGGTTGTAAAAGAAAGGCGAAAGCTACTTTTTTATTAAGACTATTAGTGAAGCAAAAGGAAATACTAAAGAATATAAAGAAATTAACAGGAACATTTAAGATACATAAATCCATAGAATTAAATATAGATGGAAATATGATTAATGACTTGAAAAAGGTGGCAGAAGTTTTTAATGATAATTTTATAGATTCCACAAAAACTTCAATTAAGAATGTATTTAATTCAAAAGATTTAACTTTACCTATACATTTTTATGCTCCAACTTTGACTTTCAAATAACTGACAAATAGCAACAAACAGACACATAATGCACATGAAAAGGGATTAAAACCTTTCTTTGAATTAATTCATATATACTTTAGGGCATTGTGTAATACTGTTACAGTATATTGTGTTTTGTATGTTTTATACATGCTTATGAAATTGAAAGTCGTGACATTTGCCAAGTATGGTTGGTCAGAATTGGTGCTCTGCATTTAGCCCATCCAAGTGCACACACACAGCAGTGAGAAGTGAACACACCCCCTGAGCAGTGGGTAGCTATAGATCAAGCACCCGGGGAGCAACTTGGGGTTCAGTGCTTTGCTCAAGAGCACTTCAGCCATGGGTATTCAGGGTGGAAGAGAGCGCTGTTCATTAACTCCCTCCCACCTACAACTCCTGCCAGCACAGAGATTTAAACCAGCGACCTTCTGGTAACTAGTCCGGCTCTCTAACCATTAGGCCAGTGATTCTCAACCGGTGGGCCGCGGCCCACTAGTGGGCCTCGGAGCGCCATCTGGTGGGCCGCATAGGCAGTGGTAGACTACCCACAAGTATATATATATATTTTTTTTAATTAACAAATCGTGTTATTTTCTAATTATCTAATTGTTCTTATGAATTTATTTAATCAAAAAAAACTCAAGTCAAGTCAAGATGCATTATCTAAAAGCTAATTTATGTTTAAATGTTGCAACACCAATCACGTCACAACGCCAGATTGAACGTTCCTTCAATCAGATGGAGTAACGTTACGTTACTGTAATATGGATCGTTTTCTGAAAAGAAAAGCAGATGTGGGAGACAGACCTGTGCAAGCAAAGGCTTTGAAGTGTGTGGTGAGAAAGTACGACGCTGAATACATTAAATTTGGTTTTATAAGGGCAGGTACTGAGAGTAATCCGAAGGCGCAGTGTGTTGAATGTGGAGAAATTTTGTCAAATGAGGCGCTAAAACCATCAAAGCTGCAGAGACATTTGAACTCAAAACACCCGGGCTGTGTTGAGAAGCCAAAAGAATATTTTTTAAGGAAAAAAGATGGGCTTCAGGCTCAACAAAAAGTCATAACATCGTTATCAACTCAATCAAAAGTCACACTGAAAGCTAGCTATATGGTTGCCGCTCGTGTTGCTCGTAGTAAGAAAGCCTTTACTATCGCTGAGGAACTTATTTTGCCAAGTGCTGTGGATATGTGTCGAGAGTTACTGGGTGATGCAGCTGCAACCAAAATTCAGTCAATACCACTTTCCGATGACACCGTGGCTAGGCGAATTGTTGATATGAGTGATGACATTGAGTGCCAACTCGTGGAAAGAATAAAGGCAAGCCCTTATTTTGCCATACAGCTGGACGAGTCGACGGACATAAGCAACTCAGCGTTACTGTTAGTTTTTGTCCGATACTGCATGGAAAGTAATCTTTGTGAAGATCTGCTATTTTGCAAAGAACTTCCAACGAGAACAGCGGCAGATAATGTCATGCACTGTCTTAATGAGTACTTCACTGAAAAAGGTCTTGATTGGAAATACTGCTCAGGTATTTGCACAGACGGCGCTGCAGCTATGACCGGAAAACATCGCGGTGTTGTTAAACAAATCCAAGAGCGAGCGCCAGAAGCAAAGTGGACGCACTGTTTCTTGCACCGGGAAAGTCTTGCAACAAAGCACATGTCACCAGAACTGCATGAGGTCATGAACATTGCTGTGAAAACTGTAAACTATATTAAGAAAAATGCACTCAACTCGAGGTGTTTTGCAGCTCTGTGTGAACGACTTGATGCTGATCATTTGCAGCTCTTGTACCACAGTGAAATAAGGTGGCTTTCAAGAGGGTGTGTGCTTAATCGTCTTTTTGAACTGAGAAAAGAAGTGCACACATTTCTGGAAGAGCAACGCTCCCCTCTTGCTGAGCATTACACCGATGATCAATTCTGTGCAAAACTGGCTTACTTATCTGATATATTTGATCAGTTAAATCAGCTGAATGTATCAATGCAAGGCAGAAACAGCACAGTGTTTTTGGTTTCAGACAAAATTGAGGGATTCAAGAAAAAACTAATTCTTTGGAATAGAAGAGTCAAGGAGGGACGATTTGACATGTTTCCACATCTGAGTGAAACTTTGGAAGCCTCTTCTCATGTGCACATTTCAAGTGTTATAACCCAGCACTTGTCTCAATTGTCTCAAAAGTTTGCTGACTACTTCCCAGAGGACCCACGACAGGGAAACCTTTGGATTTTGGACCCATTCTCTGTGGATCCTGCTTCAGAAGACATGGCTCTCTCCACTGTGTTGGAAAATGAACTAATGGAGCTATCAGCTGACAGTAGCCTAAAAGTCAAACTCACTCAGGTTGACCTTGCTTCATTTTGGTTACTGGCTGCAAGTGAATATCCTTCTCTGTCAAAGCGGGCAATCAAATTTCTATTGCCTTTCACCACCACATACTTATGTGAGTCAGGGTTCTCAACTGTGACTATCACAAAATCAAAAGCAAGGAGCAAACTGAAAGCTACTTTGAATGCTACTCTCCGTGTCAGTCTCTCACCCATTTCACCAAGACTTGATCTTATTATCTCCAAGAAGCAAGCCCAAGTGTCTCACTGACAGTATGCAGAATATGCATTTTGTAGCAAGGTATCTAAGTATATATGGTTTTTCTCATGTGAACTACTCCAAAAACCCACTCATGTAAATACTGTATGTTAATGTGTTGTGATTTATAAATTGTCCTAGACCTAGAGTGATTGTTGATGAAAACTGTTATTGACATGTGACACACCTGTTAGACTTCCTCATTTTTGGTTTAGGAGTATAAGTAAATTGTCCATTTTTTCTCCAGATTAATTGTAAAAAAAAAAAAAAAAGTATACACACACACACACACACACGCACACACACACACACACACACATATAATCCATGTAACATTTACGTAATGCTTCAAGTTTGTTTAGTATGCAAGATTGTTTTAAACACATTCATGTTGCCAATTGTATTTGATAAATTACACTTACAGTATGTAAATTGCAGTGAATGAACTTTGTTGAACATTTATGCTAATGATTTGAGAGAATGTTCCCCTCTTGTGTGTATGACCTGATGTTACAGGCATGTTAGCCTGGATGTGGGGAAGTATTGTTCATTAATTTGTTAAAAGAGTGTTCCCCCTTGTGTGTCTGACCCAGTCACTGGTCTGACTTGCCCTGTCATTGTTACAGGAATAAATGATAACTGAGTAAACATGTCAAGTCTTTTTTACACAAGGACAGTTTTAATAGTCTATATAGCTGACTTGACCTAGGATGCTACAGTGGCATAAATAACAGCATAGTACATCATGGTACCTTTTGAATTTTCTGTTATTCTGTGTTCATCATCATATTTGCAAAGGTGGTCCTCGGCAAGTTTTTAAACAGTCATTGGTGGGCCATGAGTTTCAAAAGGTTGAGAACCCCTGCATTAGGCCACAGCTGCCCTGTGATTATGATGGATCACTAATTAATATAACCTCATCCATATGATGTTCATATTTTCATGATCTAAATAAGAGCGTATATTATATGTTAATGCCTATGTGACAAATTCGTTTTATAAGAATCTTAAAGATTCTTCTCTTGAACCCCCCAATCTAATTTCATATGCAAGACACCAGACTAGAGACAAAGAGTTGTAAAACTTCCCTCCAAAAGGTACCATTCCTCATTGGCTCATTCAGATCCTGAGGGTGAGACATCATCCCCCTATATAGATCATTGAACATCAGATCAGGGTGTTTTTTTTTTCTCGATTCGGGAATTCCAGGAGAAGATGCTGAGCCAAGGGCCTTAAAAAACATGCTAAGCTTGTGCCAGGCTTCAGCCTTGACTATTCATTCATCAAAATACTCTGATTCGAACTGGTCTCAACAATTCACGTCAGCAGCGACCAACTGGAGCCACAAAGTGCATCAGGAGTCTTTTTTAAAAAAACAGGCGAGACTTGCAGGTATCAAACTTAGTCTTATTAATTGATACATTAAGTATCATATGCACCTTTTTCAAAGGTGTGTTAGAACTAAGAAACTGATGTTTCTTCAAGATGTAAATCTGCTGAAAATCTAATTGTACCATAGCTTCATGTCTTTATTTATTTATTTTTTTACTGTTTAAGTTTTAACCCTTTTCCTATGCCAACTGTATCCGTGTGTGTGTGTGTGAATGTTAGACTAGTTTAAGTGTTTATGTAGTTAATAAAGTCTTATTTGTATCACATTTGAGGTTGTTCGTTGTTTGCTAATCATGCAGATTTTTGCTACATGCTCAGAGTAGTATTGTACAGTAATAAAGTTATTTCCTTAACCAGGAAATTAACGCTCTTAGAATTGACAGACAGTTGACACTGAGAGGTCAAGTAAAAACTTACAATGGATCTAAATATGTATAATTTATCATAACTAGTTATGATTGATTATTCATATTTCCCCCTTTGAGCTGATTCCTAACATATCTCTTGTAGCTTTTTCTGAATTGGTAAAAGGGTGGTTATTGGATAATCAAATATGCCCTCATAAATTTGAAGAGGTGTTTTTTTTTTTTTTTTTTCGTATTCTGGTTTTTGTGATATGTTTGTTTCTGCTTTGTGTATTTGTGGATTATGGTTCTTACCATCCACCTGCAAGGGACTGCAGATAAAATTAGTCTGAATGACTAAATCTGGCACATTAACATAGACTTGTTTAATCATGTTAATTAATGTATTGTAACCACCTCCACTCTATACTCAGGTAAAGGGCTACACAGGAAAAAAAAAGGTTCTACCTATGGAAATTTCTGTTAAACTCACACCAGAATCTTCAGAATGAATGAACCATCTGACTTACTTTATAGGGGGGGGTGAAATGCTCGTTTTCACTCAATATCCTGTTAATCTTGAGTACCTATAGAGTAGTACTGCATCCTTCATAACTCCAAAAAGTCTTTATTTTTATTATATTTATAAGAGAAAGATAGTCTGTACCGATTTTTCCCGGAAAAACACGAGCGTCTAGAGGCGTGATGTGTGGGCGGAGCTAAAGAATCAGGGGCCCCAGTAGGCTTTTGCGTTGAGAGCATGTGGAAGCTGTGACACAGATCCAGAGGCTGAAATTTAACAAGAGCAGCATCAGCAACAGCGTCTCTATGTGGTATGTACTGAAACTGTATATATATTTGCTTAGCGGTTTTGGAAAATGACTAAGTTCCACTTTGTCATCTTTTTTTTTTTTTTTTTTAAGCTGTACATGTGGAAAGTGCAGTTTGATGACAACATCGCATGTTGTTTACTTGATGTGCTTACGCACTGATAGCTAAGTTAACAACACAGAAATATTTGAAGCAGTTTTACTCACCGCGTGCGGTTCCAACACACGATCGTGACCCTTTTTCGTTGGGACTGCATTATCCTTAAGAAATAAACGATGTGCAATCCGAAATGCAGGGAACAAACAAAAACACTTGCACAACTCCGTTGATGCTCTGTAAAAATAAACTCCATCCACTGGTCCCTTAATGCTGTTTCTCTTTTGGTAATCTGTGCAGGGTTGTCTTGCCCTGGCAACCAAAAACACACTTCTTTTGTGACTTTTCGCGACGCTCTCGCTCTGATCAGGCTGTGCTCAGCCTCTCAGTGCTCTGCTATACGGGAGCGCGCGCTCTTCCGGCAGAAGTGCCTTAGGACCCATATAAGGAAATTCCACTCCATCTAACGTCACACAGAGCCATACTCGAAAAAAACTTTCCGAAACTTGTGACAAACCGGAAGAGTTTTTTTGGAACAAAAATACTCCTTCAAGCGTACAACTTAATTTTTGAAACTTTGTCCATGTTTAGCATGGGAATCCAACTTTTTAACAGTGTAAAAAACTCAGTATGCATGAAATAGCATTTCACCCCCCCCCCCTTTATATATATAGGGCTTGGGCTTCGTGATGTCATTACTTGGCGTGGCCGCCATGTTGATGGTCTCATTTAATGCTACTCGGACTACTGCGCAGTGTTTAGACGTACTCCCTCTCAGCCGTGTGTCTTAATTTGATTAATTCAAAATCTATTTCAACCATGGTAAACCATTGCTGCTGTATTGTTGGGTGTAATAGCACAACACATAATCACCATGGGGAAAAAATTTGAATGGATTAACTTTCCACTGCTTTCCTGCTTGGAGGTACGACCACGGAGACCATTACATCTGAATAATTACTTTATATAGCTTAAGTCAACATTGAACATAAGGGAAATTTCCCAGGTTACTCATCCAAAATACGGAAACATTTAAACATTCATCTTTCTGTTGCTATCCCTCTGCTGACATAAAAAAATTGTGTGAGATCGTGCTCTCACAACAACCACGCTATCTTAAAAAGCCCAATACAATGCTAAGGTTGCTTTCAAGTAAGCAAAACGATGCTTTGATAACATCTGTTTTGCTGGAAGGTCAAAGGGGTAGCAACAGGACAACAGTAACGTTAGAGAGACTGACAGGTCCGATGGAAGGGCTGATGAGATATTTTACAGGAAAACACTAAAACAGGAACACAGCAGGAAAAGAGCTCAAATACGCGAGAAACCCTGAAAAAATGGGAGGGTTGACAGCTACTAACACAAAAACACATAATTAAAAGTACATGTGTGAATGGTTGTTAGCACTAACAGTTACTTAACTAGCAGCAATGTGGAGTGCAGCTTACCGTTGTCCGGATTACTGTATACTATTTGTCTGCTTTATGATCTCCAGCTCCTAAACCCATCTGTTTGTGAACCACACATGAGACTCCAATGACTTGTAGCTTCGGAACAGCATTAACAGCAGTCTTTCATGTAAATTCAGATGAACTGCAATACTTTCATGCTCACAGTCTACTTGACACACCCTGCATGCACTTCATTAAGCCTAAATTATGTGTTTGTATAAGACTATTAGCTGTTGCTATTTGCTGTTGTTGACATTTTGTGTTATTGGTATTATAATATGTATAGGTTATTTTTAATGTACTGTGCATTATTTTTGTTGACTATTACATCGTTGGGTTTTGAAAGCTAACCACTGAACTACTGATGTATGCTATAACTCAGAACAGATTATGTGATAGCAAGTGTGATATAGATTTTATACAACAGTCCAATAAACAAGAAGTTAATATTGTGTTACATTTTGACTCAATATTGTATTTTTTCGCTATTTCTTCATCAAAAATGGTTTTAAACAAACCGCAGCAGAACTGTTGTTCCTTTCCGAATAGCACACAACAACGTGTTTTGTGACTGAATGATTTGCAATGAATCAAGTGAGCCAGTGATTCTGTGATTAATTCAGCATGGTCAAAATAAATAAATAAATAAAGATAAAATGCTTAAATCGTTTGATGTTGACATACTCTAGTGATCTTTTTACATTCCTTGGAACATGCTAATTAAAATGATACCAAACATGCTTTGCTTCACTCTACAACCAGTCTGGCATTTTGATTTATTCAATTCAATTCAATTCAATTCAATACAAGTTTTGTATAGCGCTTTTTACAATATAAATCTTTACAAAGCAACTTTACAGAAAATTATGTTTCTAGAATATTTGGTAGTAGCTTATAAGATTGATCACTTTTTTTACATAAACTCTTTGCTTATAGGCCATTCACCAGATTAGAATAAAACTACTTGAACCAGTTTAGACAGCTTCTCATGTATGATACATAAAATGTCACAACTGTAGTGTTATGTGCCACAATCGCATAGTGTAATATAAGTTTCTATTAAAAAATGTATAAATCATCAAATTTGACAGTTATGTAGAGGCTCAATCTGAGTGCAAAAAGTAATAGGGCTTGTCATCTTACGGTAAAACATGAAATTAACTCAACATTAAATTGTTGATCCAACTGACTTCCAAAGCGGATGCAGGATCTCAAGAAAGCATCTTGCGAAACATGGACATTACCTTGCAATCAGATTTCAGCACTTATTAGACTAGAAGGCTAAAGGTCCCCAAAATGATATGAAACTATCCAGTGGTGCGGTATATATATATATATATATATATATATATATATATATATATATTATTATTATTATTATTTTTTTTTTTTTTTTACAGAGACTGTAAGTTATATACAGTTTATATATCTTATATACAGTTTATATACCTTATATCTCCTAAATGTGAATTTTGTCATTTTTTTGAACAGACCAGTTTATTCATAACCTCAAGGCTAACATATTTATACTAAAAGCTAAACATGATGGACTTAGTTGACTCTTGGCCCAAGAGGTTTGAAATCTAATCTAATCTAAAAATCTGCAATTAGAAAATAATAATAATAATAAATAAAAAAATCTGATAATTGTTTAGTTATTAGTTCCCTTACTGGTACTGTGTACTCCCAGATCTGCATGTCTTCCTATTTTTGGAACAACTGATTCAGATCATTAACTCATTAGGAGAGAGCTCCTTGACCTGAACTGTGTGTGTTAGATAAGCAGTCCCTCCAGAAAAACGCGGATTATTTTTGTGATTGTTGCGGGCAAAAATCCTTGATTTTGCGGCAGGTTTTCTTAAAAATGCAAAGGAATATGCGGGATATTTTTGCGATGAAATTGCGGGAACTTGCAAAAACTGCGGTTTGATGAAAAAGAGAAAAAAAGGTGACCCCCCCCCCCTCCCCAACACCCTGTTCTCACTAGGCTACTACCTTACTGTAATGAGTCATTTCTATGATAAGCAAGCATACTAAATCACATAATATTTAAGTTCTCATTCTGTTTTATTTCAGACCTTAATTAACACATGCCTCAAACTTACAAAACATTGAGTCAAACAAGTTCTCTAGCTTTACAAAAGGAATATTCAACAACTTCTGTAAAAATGAATACAAATAAAATATACACATACAAATGCTGTTTTATATCTTACTGCAACATAAATTATTTTACATACTACTAATATACTTACAACTGTAAGGTTTTGTTACTATTCTGTAACAAAAAAGTACAATCTTACAACTGTAGAGGTGCATCAACTTCTGAATGAAACTACAACAGTCCAGTGTGGAAATGAAAACTAACTGCGTAGCCTCTAAGGGTGTACTCACACTAGGCACGGTTGCCATGAACCGGGCCCGAGTACGATTGTCCCCCCTCCCCACTCCCCCTCTGGCCTGCACTCACATATAGGGTTTCAGCATTCGTGCCGGAGCACGCTTACGTCATTATGGTGCGACGGTTTCGGGATAAACAGGAAGAGCGGCGCTCTCTGAATACAATGGAGTGCATTGCTCTGTTTTCTTTGTGGATCATTTTGTGTTGTTTGGTCCACAGCCTGTTGTTAAACAGATGTGTCGCCTTAGTGGCGCGAAAATTTTCACGTAATCGTGCTGCTCGTATGAGGATGTTTGCAAGGTACCAGCTGAAGTGCAGCAAGGACTTTGCAGTTTTTATGCGTTTTGCACTTCTGCCGTAGACCAAATGTTGGTCCCTTTCCTTGCCATGTTGGTTTTGGAGCGTCGCAAAACCGTGATGCAAAGCGTCATTTTCCGTGCTCCGGCACGGTTAGCGCTCACACTGCATGCGAACCGCGCCCGAGTCCAACTGAACCGTGCCCTGGCCCACCTCTTCCAAGCGGGCCAGGGCCGGCTAATCGAGCCGCGCCCGGGCACGATTCGGAGCACTCACACTAGTCAAACGAACCGCGCTTTGGTGGTCAAACGCACTCGGGCACGGTTCAAACTGGCAGTGTGAGTACACCCTAACACTGGCCTATCATTCGCCATCATCATCCTCATCCCTCTCTCAAAATAATGGGCCCCCACTGTCATGTAACACACCGGGAAACTGCTTCGCGCTGTCTTTTGCACTTATTTTTGTAGGCAGATGAGAATGATATGCGTCCTTCACCCTGGTTTCACCGCGGGCTTCACAGATAATGTTCACGTCGCGCAATTACGTCACTTCATAAGGTTCCCATTGGGAAATAATGGCGATTCACTTGTGTGAAGTAAACGGAACATTTTTCAACTTACTGCTAAGATATATGTAACTTTTTTGCAACGAAAATTATTATTATTATGAAATCATGCTACCTCCGCATATTTTGCTTCTGGAAATCCACAATTTATGCGGCGAAAGTGCGGCATATTTGAAAAATTGCGACCCCCGCATAAATATGCGGCCCTTGGCTGATTATGCATTAAATCAGGCGATCGCATAATCGCGTTTTTCTGGAGGGACTGGATAAGGGAGAAGTACAAAACATGCAGGGTGGGTGGTCCGTTGTCGCACTGCACCACAACAGCTTCAGGCTGTCTACACTTAAATGGTAAAGAGAAAATTGCAAATACATGTATGACACTGTGCACTTTACATGCATAGTGTGCCACAACAGCTTCAGGCTGTCTACACTGACATGATAAAGAGAAAATTGCAAATAAATACACAAATACATGTATGCACGTTACATTATTAAGATCACAAATACAGAACACCAACACCCGGACACTGTTATAATCATTTTCAAGGACTTTAATCCTCTGGAATTTTGAGATGTTTTGACGTGCCCGAACATTTGTGAGTTTTTTTTTTTTTTAGCAAAAAAAACTAGCTAAAATAATTTGTGAGCAAGTTTGATGTACATGTTTGCGATTTTTAGAAAGATAAAAAAAAATGCATGGTTAGTAAGTAGCTGAAATAAGGCCATAAAAACTCATGATGAATAGTTCTGAATAAGACTTTTGAGCAATAAAAGATATATATATTTATGTAGGCTAGAATATTTGTCAAAATAATGTGAAAATCATCTTGCTTATTCATTCACAGAAAACGATATATTGTTTTAAATTTTGTAAGATGTCTTGTGATAGACAAGCTTTATGGGAGGGAGTGACAATTGCCATGAATATTTAGTGATCTATATAAGCTGCTAAAATAAACCATACAAAACATCAGCTAAAATGATCTATAGACTAAATAATTATAATCAGCATGTGCATGTTTTGAGTGATTTATTTATATTAATGTAACCCACCTAAAAAAACGGGTTAACCAGTTAATTGTATTTAATTATTATCATTATTTACTCATACTTTACGTTATGAGTAATGGGGCTTTTATTTTGAAAATACTTTTTACTTTGTGGGAACCCGGAAGTAGCGAACTAAAATTAGTGATGGGATTTATGGCTCTTTGAGGGGATCCGGATCTTCGCGATCCGTTCCTTTCAAAGAGCCGTTCAAAAGAACGGCTCTTTTTAAATATCTAGTCAGTTTTAAGAAGCCAGCTTGGGGGCATCTCAGTTTATCCTGGAAATAATCACTGGGAGGAATGATGAGGTGAGATTTGTAGTCAAATAATTAAAACTCGGATATCACACACCAATATCTGAGTTTGAATTATTCTGAAATATTGATTATTACCTCATTTGTCATGTGTGGACTATATTCCATAGGGTTGCACAAATCCCTCTGCTTAAACAGTGACATCACTATTTTGGATTTACCTTTAGTACAAAGTGTGTGTGTGTGTGTGTGTGTGTGTGTGTGTGTGTGTGTGTGTGTGTGTGTGTAAAGCTACGTTGACTTATGTTATTCATACAATACCTACTCACAAATAAACATCAAAAACAAAGCCGGCTGCAATGAATTTCTGTGCAAAACAGCTTTTACTACAAACACTTCCACACAAGAACATTATCACACAAGAACATTTTGATAGAAAACAAAAAATATTTAAAGTAGATAAAATTAGAATAAATAAAATGGAAATGTCTACATACTACATACTATTACTACTGTAAACTTTGCAAATAGGACATCAGCCCCTTCAAGTCAATGAACAATAACAAAGTGGGCTGCAATGAATGTCTGTGGAAAACAGCTTTTAGTGAAAAATTTCAATACAAGAACAGTATCACAAAAGAACATTTTTAATGTTTTTAAAAGAACAAGTTTTAAATGAACACAAAATGCAATGTAAATAAATACAAAGCAGTTCCTTACTTTATGGCTTTTTCTGCCTCTCTTTTTTGTCTTTGGGCAAATTTGCATTAAGGAATACAAGAGCTCTGACCTTTTTGGGCTTAAGGCGACTTCTCCTCTCTGAGATTATCTGTCCAGATTTCGAGAATATTCTCTCAGAGTGAACTGATGTCGCCACAACACAAAGCTTCTTGGCCATCAGCTTGCTAAGCCTGGGGTAAACAGGGGCTCGACTCTCCCACCACTTGAGGGGATCCTCATGTGTTGGAAGAAGAGGCTCCTCCAGGTAGGCTCGCACCTCCATGACAGCATCAGCGGTTGGATTCCTGGCTTCCACTGTTCCAGCTACCTGCTCATAGGGGTGGGAGATATAACAATGGGAGATACCATTTTTATGTGATTAGAGTACATTAAATTATAGTCAACTTTTGTCATTACACAGTGTAAGAGAACAGAGTAATGAAATGCAGTTTAGCATTTAATTAGAAGTGACAATAGTAGATTTGCATATGTACAGTATGTGCAGGATGTACAGATTAAATGCAGTGATTTACAGCTATTGGAAGTTTTAGACTGAGATATCAAATATCTAAAAAAATGTGACTTATTGTTGCCACCCTTACTTCCTCATGGAAATAGCTCCAAACTATTGATCCAGCACCACTGCCTGCTCCTTCCAGTCCTTCCACAGCTGGTTGCTGTTGGATGGGTTTGCCACTGCTAATTCTTGCTGCTGCAGTTGACAGCCTTTGAAACGTCTCATCTGCTGTTCTGCCATCAGGGAAGGCCATCCTCTTAAAACGCGGGTCAAGTGCAGCAGCCTCTGCTAGTATGTGGTTGGCATGAATCCTGTGCAATCGCGATGACATAATTGCACACAGACTGTCGATCACACCTTGTGCTACCGCTGTTGTAGTTTTTCGCCGGAAATCATCTGTGGCTCTTTGAAGTCCCCTGGCCAGCACTATGACCTTCGAGGCTGTCAAGTAGCTGGTGAAAAAAAGAAAAAAAAACTTTAATGTTACAATTTTAAAGCTGAAACAATGATAAATATTACAATTTATTAAACAGATATCTATGTGGCATCAAATATCCAAAAAATTTTATCAGGAAATTGGCATGCAGGATACCGAAATCTACTGACAATGATATATACTCCAGTGTATTACACAGATTTCTAATATGGTAAAAATATTCATAATTTACTATTATGTACTATGCATGCATGCTAAAGAAATATACTGTTGTGCAACTGAGCAACATACCTTTCTGCACTGAGTTCTACAGTGACTTCCTCAAATGGTTGCAAGATTGTGCACATTTCTTGCACTGTGGTCCATTCCTCCTGGGACAGGTGGCGGACAGGTGCATTGGTGACGGCCAGGGTGGAGATTATAGCATTTTTACTGGCAATAAAGCTTTTCAACATGTAGTAGGTGGAATTCCACCTTGTAGGACAATCCTGTTTTGGTCGGAGCTCCTCCATCTTCATTTGTAGTTGAGTCTCCTTCAGTTTTTGTGCCCCCATGGTGCTTCTGTGAAAGTATTCCACTGCCTCTTTCACCTTATCAATGATGGGCTTTGAAGCTTGCAGGGCATCTCTTACCACCAGGTTAATAGTATGGGCCAGGCATGGTAGGTGCATCCATCCAATGGTTTGTATAGCCTTAGTAACATTTGCCGCATTATCGGTTAGGCAGCACACTACTTTCTTGTCCACCCCCCACTCTGCTGCAACACTAAGCAGCTGTTGTGCAATGTTGTCTGCTGTGTGCCGCTCACTGAATTCAAAACAGTCCAGGAGACAGGAGGCCACACGGAAATCCTCGATAAAATGGCAGGTTACAGACATATATGATGCTGTCGTTCTTGAAGTCCAACAGTCTGTGGTTAAACAGACAGCTGGTACTTTTGACACCCTTCTCTTCAAAGATGCTGTCTCCCTGTCATACATATCGGTGACCTTCTGGGCTAGTGCCTTCCTACTTGGAGGAATGTAGGAGGGGTTGAGCGCCTGTGAATATTTTTTGAATCCTGTGTCCTCCACTATTGAGAAAGGCTGGAAGTCAGTGGCTATCATCTTTGCCAGCTCTTCGTCTATCTTCTCCTGTCTTAATGGGGTCAAGACAGGAGGTAAATATTGACTGATGGATGTCTGCTTTCTTTTTGGTCGTGCCTGGCCAGGCAATGTGGGCCCAGTGGGGTCAGAGGCTGCTGTGGCTGCAGCTGCACTTGATGTGGAGGCAGAGGAGGCAATGGACACATCAGTGTCACTGTTGTTGTCTGAGTCTGGCTCTGCTCTCAAACCTGTGACCTGCAGTGTTGGGTGTTGAGTCTTCAAATGCCTGTGTAAATTATTTGTTGACCCAGACTTAAATGAAATTACTTTTTGACAAATGCTGCATTTAGCTTTACTGTTTTCTTCGCGAGAAAAGTGCACCCAAATGCTGCTCCTTTTCCTCTGGCTCATTTTCAGATGTGTCACGTGTGTGTCTTCTTCCTTTCGAAGTCCGAACGACCCGCTATTACTGACGTTGGCACTGAGACAGAGAGGCAATCGCACGTGTTTTTTTTTTTTTTTAGCTGGAGTAAGCATGTGACGGCAGCGTGCACACGTCATGTCTCCGCTCCTACCCAATGACAGAGGAACACAGGGTTTTTTTCCACTGGAGTACTCACGTGAAGGATGCGTGCACAACTAATAACTAATATCATCACGCTATAAAGGGTTGGCCTGCGCTGGGTGCGCCCCTCCCCCTATAACTGTTCTGTCTCGCGGAGGAGCTCATTTGTATGAATCTGTGTGAAACACGCATAGGAAAAAAGAACGACAGAAAGAACGGCTCTCCTCCAGCCGCGACTCGGCTCCCATCGTTCATGTTTATGAGCCGTTCAAAAGAATCGGTTCGTTCGCGAACGTCACAACTCTAACTAAAATAGTTCTGTTCGCATAACACCGCCAAAATCAGATGGAGCTCTGATATGGTTTCTTCCACGAGTTAAGAAAAAAGTGAAGAAAAGGTATAAAAACCTGTCTGTTTTCCTGACAGTTAAATATGATTTAGTTCGTTATGTAAATGCCTGTATATTTGTTTTAGAAGTTCTAGAGCTATCCAGAAATCGTTTTTATCTGTCCTGGCTTCTATTGGAAATCCTCTCTTGGTAAGCTAAAGTGTTCAATGATTGTGTGAGTGGAAAAAAACCACGAGGTGGTCATGCTAGCTCCAATTAGTGATTATTCAATATTTTCTGTTGTTTTGAAGGAATGTAACATGATAAAAGACATTTATTTCATGGTTTAAGGAGAGATGTAAACTAAATTGGCATGTATTACGAAAATATGCTTTTGTAATATTTTTACATTGTGGTATATATGTGACAAAAGGTTAAAGTTGCATACAGGATAATGTAAAATATCATTTTAAGTTATTCAAAGTGGTTAAATCAGCAAATGCTGCAATTCATATAAATGTTTTTTGAATTTAAAACTGTAATTCATTTATTTTGATCCAACATCTAAAAAATTCTATGTGAAAAGGGATTAAAAGCAGAGAGAAAAAGTTCATTAGTGCAATGTATTCCTATAATTACATTTCATTGTAATGACATAAGGTTAAAATGGTATATTCTGACTTTGATAGTTAAAATAGCTACTGTTTCTTCATGTGAACTATGCTATGATATTTTCTGAACAGTGATATAATGTTGTACAACACTTCAAGAACCAGTTGATATCATTGATTTTGGACTGAACCTGTTCTATATACAGGTCAGGTTTTTTTTTTTTATGAGGGGAGCAGAAGATCCAGAAGCTCCAGTCCTTGAATCACATCAAGTGAACCATTGATCCATAGATGGCGAGCCTTCCCAATGAGCCGTGAACTTGTACCACAGGATTCCGGAAGCTGTGGTAGGATTGTGTCAGTTCACCGAACCGGCATCAACAAGGTTTTCCTTTTTTTGAAGTATTTATCCTTGACTTTGACTATTCTTTTTTTTTACTGACTTGAACTCTGGAATTCCTAAGGACGACTTCCAAGGAACCTTTGTCAAGAAGGACATTTTATTTTATTCAAAATTTATTTTGGGCCCATAGGTGTTGTGTACACAATTGTTGTGAAGTGTTTGCTATATTTGTTAAACTAAAGTGTTACACATATCAAAACGTTAAACTGGTGTTGCTTGGTTATTACTGTACTTCTCAGCTCCTACGAACCTAGGGTGTACATCCTCAGAAGTGGGTTACACGGTAAAACTTGGCGAGCCAGCAGCCAGGAGCTTTGAGTAAGTAATAACCAGGTGTAAATATTATTTTTTTTTGTGTTTCGAAAATGGATGTGATTAAGAATGAAGGTATTAAGGTCCCCAATGCCGTCATTGTATCAGGTCTGACAAATACTGATTTAGACGAAGAGATTTATGAAGATTTAAAGCAATTTGGGTCTGTTAACAGAATTGTCAAGGTTTTAGACAAAACCTCTGAGTTCTATGGTAAAGCCTTTGTAGAATATGCATCTGGTGCTGCTGTGGAGACACTTGAGAAGGATTTACCTCTTGATAGAACCAGTGATACAGATGACAATGTTGTCTTCCACGTTGAAGCTTTATCCAGTGTATACTCAAGTGAAAAAGGTACCGATCTTACCAAAACATTTCTGTCTGACCTCCAAAATATTGCAAAACTAAGTGGAAAATCTTTTGAGAATCTGCTACATGACGAGTTAGCACAAATTACTGGATTACTGAAAGAGCGAGATGAGTCTGGCAGACCTCAGGGTACAGTCGTGGCACCTGCTGAAACAGCCACAGATTCCGTTTCCCCTGATGACACTCAAATGGATTCAGTCAATGATGAGCAACGTCCTCTTGACCCCCTTAGCCCTCCTTTCAGACCTATGGCAAATGCTATGCCCATTCAATTGCCAGTATCTTCCCTCTTGCAAACTGCTGAACAATTTACTCCACCTGAGGTGCAGCGTGTAGTGGTTGAACACATCGTCAAAAGTTCTGACCTCTCTTCGCAAATACACGCATCAGTAAAAGTTAGATCTTTTTCCGGCAAGGTTCCTTGCCCGAACTTTGAAGTCGATTATGAGACTTGGAGGAACAGTATTGAATGTCACTTGGCTGATCCTACTGTTTCCAGTGCACAGCTAGTAAGACGCATTGTTGATAGTTTGCTTCCTCCTGCCGTTTCGGTTGTCAAGTCGCTTGGTTACCAAGCAAATCCAAAAGCTTTCCTTGATCTGCTTGACTCCGCTTATGCTACAGTGGAAGATGGGGACGAACTTTTCGCACAGTTTTTAAATGTTAACCAGAACTCAGGCGAAAAACCTTCAAACTATCTCCAGAGATTGCAGACCCTTTTGAATAGAATTGTGAAAATGAAAACCATTTTGCCTCAAGATTCAGACAAGCAGCTCTTAAAGCAGTTCTGTAGGGGCTGCTGGAGCAATGTGCTGATTAATAACCTTCAGCTTGAGCAACGCAAAAAGAATCCGCCCACTTTTCCAGAGTTTTTACTCCTTTTACGCACAGAAGAGGACAAACAAACTGCAAAAGCAAACAGGATGAAGCAACATCTGGGATTTCAAAAACCAAAAGCTCAAGCTGCAGTGCAAGTGCATGAGGCATATATGGGAGATACATACGATCCGCCTCAGTCTTTCTCTTCCGAACAACCAGCTATGAAAAGACTTCAAAAACAAATTGTCGAACTGCAGGCTCAAATTGCTGCTTTATCAAGTTCCAAACAACAGACGTCACCTACAAACAAATCTGTAAAGAAAAAGGAAAAGGAGAAACGACAAGAGAAACCTGTTAATAAAAAGACATCAACATCAAAACTGACTTCAGAAGCCACATCCACAACAGTTAGATCAAAGCCAAGGCCATGGTACTGTTTCAGTTGTGGCGAGGATGGGCATATTGCCACAAACTGTGATGATCCTCCCAACCCCACTTTAGTGTCTGCAAAAAGAACTCTGTTAAAAGAGAAACAACAAGCTTGGGAAAAAGATCATCCAATCCCTGATAAACATTTAAACTGAACAGTGTTTCTATTGAGGGACAAATGGAAACAAATCAACCTGAAAGTCCCATAATTGAATCAAAAACCAAATCGGAAGTTAAGTTAAAAGAGCACAAAGTGACAGAAACCAGGACCTTACCAAAAGGGCTAGTTGGTAGCAAGAGCACCGCTAACGTTAAAGTTAATGGGCTTGAGTGCAATTCACTACTTGATACTGGGTCTCAGGTAACAACTATGTCAGTGTCGTTTTACAACCGTTACCTTTCTGATCAGACCATGCACCCAGTAGCTGACTTACTAGAGATTGAAGGGGCGAACGGTCAGTCAGTGCCCTACCTGGGGTATGTTAAAGTTACACTCCAGTTTCCCAAAGAGTTCATTGCTAGTCAGCCTGAATTAGAGACACTTGCTCTCGTAGTGCCAGATGTTAGGTCCAACAGTCTCACCCCGTTGTTAATTGGAACTAACACTCTCGATCCCCTGTACGAGCAGTTTTGTGATGATAATACATTTCGAAAGAGTGCTTACTGTGGCTACCACCAGGTCCTGAGAACTTTACAAATTAGACACAAGCATAGTTTAAATGACAGATTAGGTCTCGTCAGCTTGAGAAATAACGAGCCAAGTGTAATCTATGCTGGTGAAAAGATAGTGCTAGAGGGATATGCAAATATTCACAATGTAAACAATGAAAGATGTGTCTTACTTGAGCAACCTACCGTGTCATCCTTACCTGGGGGAATTTTTGTCGAATGTTGTCTCCTTAATGTCCCAAGAGACACCCCATACAAAATACCTGTAGTGGTAAGGAATGAAACTGATCGAAACATTTGCCTTCCTGTTAGGTGTATAATTGGTGAACTTAGTGCTGTTAAGGAGATTGTTACGACTCAGAACACCACTAGTTGTAGTAGCCACCAGCATTCCACTAGCCAAACAAACAAGCAGCCAAGTTCAAACCTAACCTTCGACTTTGGAGAATCACTTCCCGAGGAGTGGAAAGCTCGTATGACAAACAAGTTGAACACATTCTCAGACATTTTTTCTCATCACGATCTCGACTACGGACATGCAACAAAAGTGAAACATTCAATTAAACTCAAGGATGAGACACCTTTCAAGCAACGCCCACGTCCTATTCATCCTCAGGATTTTGACGCAGTGAAGCGTCACCTGCAGTCTCTCCTTGAAGCAGGGATCATTCGCGAATCACAGTCTCCTTTTGCATCTCCAATAGTCGTAGTCAAAAAGAAGAACGGTGATGTCAGATTGTGTGTAGACTACCGACAATTAAATATGCAAACAATCAAAGATGCGTATGCATTACCGAATCTTGAGGAATCCTTCTCAGCCCTGAGCGGATCTCAGTGGTTTTCAGTAATGGACCTGAAAAGCGGCTATTACCAGATTGAGATGACTGAGACTGACAAAGACAAGACAGCGTTCGTGTGCCCTCTAGGGTTTTGGGAGTGGAATCGCATGCCACAGGGGATCACAAATGCGTCCAGCACTTTTCAGCGTTTAATGGAAAAGTGCATGGGGGACATCAATTTGCGTGAGGTGCTCGTGTTCTTAGATGATATTATTGTCTTTTCCAAAACGCTAGAGGAGCATGAAACCCGTCTCACGAACGTCCTGTCCCGCTTGCGAGAGAACGGTTTAAAGTTATCTCCTGAAAAGTGCCGTTTCTTTCAAACTTCGGTTCGTTACATAGGCCATATAGTATCACGCGAAGGAGTTGAAACCGACCCTCAAAAGACAGAAGCACTTAAGACCTGGCCAAGACCTCAGACTTTAAAAGACCTTAGGTCCTTTCTTGGGTTCTCCGGGTACTATAGAAGGTTCGTGGAGGGGTATTCTAAATTAGTGAAGCCCTTAACCAACCTCACAGTTGGCTACCCTCCCGTGCGTAAAGGCGCCAAGATAACCAACGTAGCCACCAAGTACCATAATCCCAAAGAACCTTTTGGAGAAAGGTGGACCCAATCTTGCCAAGACGCTTTTGATCAGATCATTGAAAAGTTAACATCCGCGCCTGTCTTGGGTTATGCAAATCCGAGATTACCTTATGTTGTTCATACTGACGCGAGCACAACAGGTCTGGGCGCAGCATTATATCAAGAACAGGATTGGCCAGACCCGCGTCATTGCGTATGCGAGTCGGGGTCTCTCGCAGTGTGAAGCCCGCTATCCAGCCCACAAGCTGGAATTTTTAGCTTTAAAGTGGGCCATTACCGAAAAATTCCATGACTATTTATATGACAACGTGTTCACAGTCATTACTGATAACAACCCTTTGCAGTATGTTCTACCTAAAGCCAAACTAGATGCTACTAGTTATCGATGGTTAGCAGCCTTGTCTACGTTTACTTTTGACATCAAATATCGCGCCGGCAAGCAAAATCAAGACGCCGATGGCCTGTCAAGGAGGCCACATGGTGAACTAATCAGTGACAGTGCATCTCAAGAAGAGAGTCAAAGAATACATGACTTTACCTCATACCATCTTGCATCTGTGAACGTTGTCCAAGCCACATGTCAACTCCACACAATTTTTCAAAATGATCCTGAACTGTCTCCATGTTACATTGAGTCACTTGCCGTGCATCCAGATGCTATTCCCTCAGCATTTTCTGATGATGAAAATCTTAGTGGTCTTTCAACCATCCTTAAGTACAATGAGGCTGAGATAGCTGAGTTGCAACGAGCTGATCCGGTAATCAGTGTAATCATAAAGTCATGTGAGTCAGCAGAACCTGTCCCTGATGGTAATAACTGTCCTGAACTCCAGCTCATGCTCAAAGAAATGAGTCGATTTGAAATAAGAGACAGTCTGTTGTATCGGAAGAGACAGTGTGACAACAAAACCATCTACCAGCTTGTTTTACCCAAAACATTGAGAACCCCCGTGCTCTACAGCTTACATGATGAAATGGGCCATTTAGGAGCCGAAAGAACTCTTGAGCTAACTAGATCTCGGTTTTATTGGCCAAAAATGTCTTTCGATGTTGAATCTAAGATTAAAAGCTGTCCAAGGTGCGTTAAAAGGAAGAGCCAACCCGACAAAGCCACACCTTTAGTCAATATACAGGCAAGTCGGCCGATGGAACTGGTCTGTATGGACTTTTTGTCCATTGAACCTGACAGTCATAATTACAAGGACATTCTGGTCATAACTGACCACTATACAAAATATGCAACTGCTATCCCAACTCGAGACCAAAAAGCCCTAACGGTAGCCAAATGCCTTTGGGAACAGTTCTTTGTCCATTACGGGTTCCCTGAACGTCTTCACAGCGACCAAGGCCGCGATTTTGAATCACAGGTCGTCAAAGAGTTGTGTGTTTTGGTCGGTACTAAGAAAGTGAGAACGAGCCCCTACCATCCTCGGGGAAACCCCGTCGAGCGGTATAACCGCACGTTGCTCAGCATGTTGGGTACGCTCAAGGACAAAGAGAAAACTAGGTGGCGCGAGTACGTCCGACCCCTTACTCATGCATACAATTGCACAAGGAGTGACGTCACCGGGTTTTCACCCTATGAATTAATGTTCGGGTGCCAACCTAGACTGCCCATAGACATTGCGTTCGGGTTACCAGTTAAGAACAATCCGGGCATGTCTCACTCACAGTATGTGAAAAACCTTAAAACATACTTGAAAGAAAGTTATCAGTTAGCATCCGCTAATGCAAATAAAATTGCTGACAAAAACAAACGCAGATTTGACATGCGAGTAAGGGAGTCAACACTTGACATAGGTGATAGAGTTCTAGTGCGAAATCTCCGTTTTCGTGGTAAACATAAACTCGCCGATCGGTGGGAGTCCACTATTTATGTTGTACAAAAGAAAGCTGGAGATATACCTGTGTATGTAGTCTGTCCTGAGGGTCAGGAGGGACCCTTGCGCACACTCCACCGTGATTTACTGCTCCCTTGCGGATTTCTATCTGAAGAGGATGAGAAAATGGCAAAGCCAAAGCAAGCCTCAAAACCCAAAGCAAGACAAATTCCCGTCTCTCCAGAGGAAGATACCCTTGATTTTGACAGTGATGATGACTACATTCAGAGCTATTACCCCACAACAATCAGGACAACCACAAGGGTTATTCAACCAAACAATGTGAACTCTAACACGCATGATACCCAGGAGAATCTCTCCAATGTTGAGGAATCTGAAAACTTACCTATGGACTTACCTTCCGAAATCCTGGATCAACCTGTGGAAAAACCATGGACAAACCAAAATGGAAACTTAGTGGAAGTGACACAAAATGAACCGAAACCTGGAGATGAACAAGAAAGTGGACTTACCGAAATGGAACATGACCTACTGGAAAATTACTCTCATACCGAAACTCCTGAGAAAGTCGAACAGTCCAAAGATATTGAACAGAGACAATCTCCTGAAATGGACAATGCAGAACAAGATGTCAGTTCTTTTGAGCTAGCAGACTCAGATGCTCCAAACAACCAGACTGCTGACCAAATACGCAGATCTGAACGGTTGAGAAAGCCAACTGTTAAGTTTACTTATCCACAGCTTGGTAAACCTTTGATTTCATTCGCACAAACTGTATTAGATGGGTTTAACAAAGTTTTGGTTGAAACATTTGAAGGTGCTCCTGTCCTTGCAATAACATGAAGGGACTCATGTTAATTAAGAGGGGGAGGGCGTAACCCACCTAAAAAACGGGTTAACCAGTTAATTGTATTTAATTATTATCATTATTTACTCATACTTTACGTTATGAGTAATGGGGCTTTTATTTTGAAAATACTTTTTACTTTGTGGGAACCCGGAAGTAGCGAACTAAAATAGTTCCGTTCGCATAACACCGCCAAAATCAGATGGAGCTCTGATATGGTTTCTTCCACGAGTTAAGAAAAAAGTGAAGAAAAGGTATAAAAACCTGTCTGTTTTCCTGACAGTTAAATATGATTTAGTTCGTTATGTAAACGCCTGTATATTTGTTTTAGAAGTTCGAGAGCCATCCAGAAATCGTTTTTATCTGTCCTGGCTTCTATTGGAAATCCTCTCTTGGTAAGCTAAAGTGTTCAATGATTGTGTGAGTGGAAAAAAACCACGAGGTGGTCATGCTAGCTCCAATTAGTGATTATTCAATATTTTCTGTTGTTTTGAAGGAATGTAACATGATAAAAGACATTTATTTCATGGTTTAAGGAGAGATGTAAACTAAATTGGCATGTATTACGAAAATATGCTTTTGTAATATTTTTACATTGTGGTATATATGTGACAAAAGGTTAAAGTTGCATACAGGATAATGTAAAATATCATTTTAAGTTATTCAAAGTGGTTAAATCAGCAAATGCTGCAATTCATATAAATGTTTTTGAATTTAAAACTGTAATTCATTTATTTTGATCCAACATCTAAAAAATTCTATGTGAAAAGGGATTAAAAGCAGAGAGAAAAAGTTCATTAGTGCAATGTATTCCTATAATTACATTTCATTGTAATGACATAAGGTTAAAATGGTATATTCTGACTTTGATAGTTAAAATAGCTACTGTTTCTTCATGTGAACTATGCTATGATATTTTCTGAACAGTGATATAATGTTGTACAACACTTCAAGAACAAGTTGATATCATTGATTTTGGACTGAACCTGTTCTATATACAGGTCAGGTTTTTTTTTTTTTTTTATGAGGGGAGCAGAAGATCCAGAAGCTCCAGTCCTTGAATCACATCAAGTGAACCATTGATCCATAGATGGCGAGCCTTCCCAATGAGCCGTGAACTTGTACCACAGGAATCTGGAAGCTGTGGTAGGATTGTGTCAGTTCACCGAACCGGCATCAACAAGGTTTTCCTTTTTTTGAAGTATTTACCCTTGACTTTGACTATTCTTTTTTTTTTACTGACTTGAACTCTGGAATTCCTAAGGACGACTTCCAAGGAACATTTTCAAGAAGGACATTTTATTTTATTCAAAATTTATTTTGGGCCCATAGGTGTTGTGTACACAATTGTTGTGAAGTGTTTGCTATATTTGTTAAACTAAAGTGTTACACATATCAAAACGTTAAACTGGTGTTGCTTGGTTATTACTGTACTTCTCAGCTCCTACGAACCTAGGGTGTACATCCTCAGAAGTGGGTTACATTAAGTTATTACAGCCTTTAAAGAGCACAGACCTACGAAAAGGTATATTTGTGAAACGCCTTGTAAGAAATTACGGACTCAAATATAAAGTTGTAAATGTAAATCAAAAGAGGAGTTTAATTAACAAACAACATCAGACGTCGCGGAAGAGGAACTCAAAAGACAGACAGGGTTTTAAACACAAGGGAGGTAATCTGGGGAATGGAGAACAGGTGGGGATTAATTAACCAAACAAGAAACAGGACATGACCAAAATAGGGAAACAGAAAGTCCATGATCGAAACAGTTCTCCCCCTCCCAGAACGGTTCGTCCTCGCACCGAAAGAGAGATTCCAGTGGAGGGAGGGTGGGGGGTTCTGGAGGCGGGCGTGGGGCAGACAAGGGAGAGAGAGCATGGAGCATGGAACCAGGGTGGAGTAGAAGGAGGGAGGAACCAGGGAGGAGCCCGGAGCAAGAGAAGCCAGATGGTTCTCCAGAGACCAGCCAAGATGACCCACAGTGGAGTTGACGGCGGGAGGAGCTATGGTGGTAGAGGAGCTGACAACACCAGGGGTTCCACTGACGGTGGATCAGGAGCCTTTATTAGGTACTTCTCGGGTTACTTGACTGTAACCCTGTTCCCTGAATAAGCGAGAATGGGATGCTGTGGTCAAAAGGGCTAATAAGAAAATTCTTTGTTTGACCGGTTGCGAAGCACGTGTGTAAACATGCCAAGAATTGGCTTAAATAACCTTGGTGAGTACGTCATTGATTACATGCACCTTGGAACCATGGAACATTCTTGGCTGGGAACTGATTGATTGGTAAAATGTGAAAATTATATTCTAAATACGTAAAACAAAATACATGAAGACCAATAAAAACAACTGCCTATGTTTACAAGCCCAATTTGTGTTTTAATCAGATTGAATTTATTCTGATTGATTAATCTGATTGTAGAGTTTACATGAACAATAAATAAAGTGATCGGGTTGAAGTGCGCATTTTTATGTCACAATAATTTTTTTCCTTGTTACATATAAAGTTTGTCACTTTTTGCAAATAATAACCACCCTCCTACATGGTTTCTTTATTTGTTTTTAATAGCAGAATTAATATTTATCCATTTATGGACAAATATACATATAAACCGCTAAGCTGTGCTTCTCATTTTTATCATAAAAAAGCCTATCCCCATGCCTGTGGATGAGTATCCAAAACAAGGTTGTCCTGCTCCACTTCACAGTTGCTGAGTGAAATGAGAGCTTTATAATGACAGAACAAGCCTTTATATGACACTTTATTCAAAAAGAAGAGCCGCTCGTTCCACATGGCATCCGTCATTATGCTATTTATGCATTACTGCACATGCACAATCCTTTCAGTTTCGGGATTCAGTCTGATCAAGTTTTTAGATGCACTCTCAATCGTATCAGAAGAGAAATAAACCACCCCCTTCAATCTGATCGAAATTTCATTACAGTCAAGTCTGAATGATTAAGGTGTTTACATCAAGGCTTTTCAGTCCAATTGAGCTGTCAATCCAATTACAAACAGATTATTTGTTTACAAGTAAATGTAGCTGGTAGGGGTGTCCCCGACTAAGGATTTTCATAGTCTAATCGGAATTTTCGGTTACAAGTCATCCAAAAATATTTTTACTGATATTCGGGTCGCGGTCGGACGGGTCGTTTGACATAAAGATGCCAATTAAACTTTTGTAATTTATATAGTACTAGACACAATTTTGAAATACATAGGCCTACACTTGATTGGCTGAACAACTGGCATGATTATAGAGTCACCACCTTTCGCGTTCTTCATGAAACAATGTGCAGAAACACGGCAGCTAAACTTTCACATTTTATTATAATGGTGTTCTCATTATAATGGTATGGGTGTGTCAGTCCAGTCATAGTTATTAATATTCAGCATTGTAGTTTGACCTGCTCGTGCTGGGCGCTGAAGAGATTTCACCGTAGTACTACAATGAAGCACGAAACCAAATGCATCTTATATCAGGTAAATAATATATCCATGATATATATACATCAGCTGAAATGTTTTGAAATCACTTGTACCCTACCTGTTCGAAAAATCCAGTCTCTGTCTGTGTCAGTTTGAGTCTTGGTAAAGTTTTAAAACATAAATCTATGGGGGGGGGGGCATTTATTCTATGTTTCACTATGCATTTATTCATGCACTTTAAAATATTAATTTGAAGCTTCTTTCTTTTCAGATTCGTATTCAAAGCTTTATCATAATAGGCTGCATATTAACTTATTGGGAGAAAAACGCAAGTTCTATGTGAAATCAGACATTTGAGCGCTCACATATAGTCAGAATGGCATAATCATGACAGCCTGTGAATATTTGAATGTTAGATTGGTAGTCGAATCAGGCTCCTCGTATCGAATCATCGACTATTTGGGGTCACCCCTAGTAGCTGGCATTGATAGTGCTAATTAGATTTTTTGTCAAACTATAATTTGCCTAAAAAGCAGTCATGGTTTAAGTACACACTTCTATATAATATAATGCTGATGATGATTTGTGACCCTTTTGTTCATGACTGTGATGCTGGTCTGCACCTTCAGGTCATGAACAACAGTGAGGAGAGTATTACATTTTCACCTTATTCACAGTTTAAATGCACTATTAATTTCAAAACAAATAGCTGTTGTTAATTTTGAATATCCAAAAACAAAAAGTACAAGAATGTGAAAGAAGTGCTAAACTGTAATTTTCATTCTTGTACAAAGTGTAAAAGTAAATGTATACAATTTTTTTTTGCTCTGTGATTTGACCACTATTACCCAGCTTGTTTCTAGCCCTCATGTCTTGCTTGTTCTATCGCCTGTATCTGGATAGCACACTTTCAAGTATATTAACGCATTCTTATTTCTGATGCCACATATACTTAATGGAGTGAAATAGAGATCTCGCTCCTGTGCCATGGTCCGCTTCCACCTTGCCTTCTGCCATTTAATCATTTCGGATTAATGATGCTTGGTATTGGATGCAAACTTTGGGTAAAATCAAGGAAACTCTTTTACTGCTTTTGAAATTAGGATTCAAAATGCTCTGACAAATGTGACTTTAAGAAGTTCTCTGCTGCTTCTCACAGAGAGTTTTATAATCATAGACCAGAAGTCTCATAAAAGAGAATTAATTTGTCTGTTGGCACAGCCTGCCTACTAGTAGCTCAGAATAACATGCTGTAGGCTTGCACAGTGATAAATGACAGCGACATAGACTGTATTTAGGATTGTGGCAAAACTGATTCTTTCTCCACCTCTCTCTTGCTTCCTATAGCTCACATTCTCTCTGATTCCTTCCCCCTCCCTCTTTAATAATTTCTTATCCTAACAAATGAGGCTTCATGTTCAGTTTATCTTGTAGTAGTATTGTGAGGTCTGACCCAGATCAGTTCTCTGAGGTGTGGACTGATTACACAAACACTAGTATCTATCCATTGTTTGGCTCTTGTCTTTCAGCACTATGCCTATCTCTGTCAAATACCCATCAATAAAAAAAGAATGCTGTACAAGCAAATGTTTGAGATCCCAAATGCTATTGAAAAGTTTTCCAGTCCATCTGAAACTATGTGTACAGTTATTACACAGTACCAAATCATTTCAGATAGAGCTGCCTACACAAAGAATGAATGCTGTTGCAACTCAACTATACCATATACAACTATACTCAACTATACCAGGGGGTAACAGACTCTGTCCTGGAGGGCCGGTGTCCTGCAGCATTTACCTCTAACTTGAATCTCACAGAATGCATTCTGTTCGAGCATGTTAAAGGTTATAATTACCAGGTCCACTTATTGCTTTCACTGTTATGAGGAATTTGTAAGAATTTAATAAATCTGAATAGCTACTGAGACATTAACTGAACTGAAAGCCTTCATGTAAACACCTTAATCAATCCGACTGAGCTGGATCAGAATGAAGGGGATGGTTTATGCCTTTTCTAATATGATTGAGAGGGAATGTAAACACTCAATCTGATCGAACCCTGAAAGGACTGCACAAGTGCAATAATGCAGAAAAAGCATATTGCCGTATGAAAAGCTGCTCTTCCTTTTGAATAATTTGCACATTCCAATTTGAGCCTTGTGACATATAAACACACAACCCGATCACTATATTTAGGGTTAATGTAAACACTACATTCAGCCTTATCAATCGAATGAATGAATGAATGAATGAATGAATTCCGATTGAAACAAAAATTTAGCATGTAAACGTAGCCACTCAAACTGCTGCAACAAATTAAGCAAATTATATGTTCCAGTTAAAATGGGAAGCTTGCATCTTGGACCAACAGTTCTGAGCCTTGCGGTTAAGCTGAAAGCTCTAGGCTGGAAGACATTAGGAAGAGGATCATCCATGAGCTATAGCAGCACAACAATAAACATCATATAATAGTGTTTAGTCTCTAAGTTTGAATTCCAATTGTTTGCGTATATATGAAAAATAAACCAAGTATGACAACAATTTTAGTTGTACTGACTATTTTGAATTCAAATATTGGAAAATTAATGCAGTTTATGCTAAATGGGTCTAGTCTTGACCATAGTATGGAATTTAAAGGGTATTACATGATGAATTAATAAAATGGTTAAATTATTCATATTTACATCTCAGTTGAATTTGCTGTCAGTGTGTGTGTGTGTGTGTGTGGTTCAGGTATTCCCTACTTTATTAGACGGGGTACACATTTGTGTTTCAGTCTGGTTCTCATGAGAGCACCTGGAGATTTGGTATGGTGCTCACCCTCCATGTAGTGTGTTTCATTAAACGTAACTACTACTACTACTACTACTACTACTACTAATAATAATAATAATAATAATAATAACAACATCATTACACTTAATTTATTTACTTTTAAATAAAATAATACAAGTTTTTTTTTTTTCATTATATTTCCTTTATATATATATATAGGTGGACAAGGAGATGGCATAGGGATGGTGAGAGGCAAAAATGTGGGGATGATCTCACAAAGGGATGGTGATGAAAGGATAACAATGATGGCCTGGCAGCTCAGTTGCGTGTTTGGCTCATGACACACACCCAGAGCATCCCAGTGCTGACAACACACAGTGGAGTTGAGGTGAGGACCCAAGATGTAGATGGTGTGGCTTCCGACTGATGGAGACAGAGCTCATGGATCCGAAGGTGCAGATGGAGGGCCAGTGGAGCTAGACATCGTTGCAGGTTCCAGAGACCTGGACACAGCCTCAGCGACGAGCATCATTGGTGGAGCCAGAGTACCGACTGGGACGATGCCAATGTGAGTGAGGACTGTGGTGTACCGATGGGAAAAACACATTGCAGCTAAAGAGGTGGAGGTTTGGAGCGCAGCAGATGGTCTGCAAGTCTGTTAGTACGACTGGCACGGTCTGCAAATAAGGGCTTGCAATTCAGACACTGAAGTATATGAAGACTGCTTTATCACAGGATCTGTGAAAGGGAATAATGACTGATATAAATTAGCCAATAACAGTTTTGCTTCCATGAATGTATATATGCATTGTAATTTGCATTGATATTAGAATTTTGTTGACTTCTCGGTTTACCTTTTGACAATATCCTCATTAAGCTTGGCATATGAGTGTCCATTCTTATCCTCTTGTCTCTCATCATTGGACAGCACTCTATGAGTTACACTTACAGTGAGTGGACTGTAACTCCGTGAATACTCAACGAAGAGACATGAGAGAGATATCTATAGAAAGCTTGACATGTCTACTTTTACACTTAAAGAAGTGCTGCCGAAAACAAATATTCTGTGATAAAGTTATCCATATGAAAACAACGCGATGTCCGTTTTTCACGTCTCCCTTCATTATATCTAATGTGACCACGCCCCCACGCTGAATGCGCTATTCAGATTCAAACTGAAGCGCGTGGCTTGAATTCACCCACACAGAAGAAAAAGCAGTGAGACTGTTCAAGTTTTTTATTTTACTGTTTGCTTCGCGATGAGAGGAATAAGACATAATTCACCCCAAAAAGATGTGATGTGGTTGAGGATTTGAGAAATGGATTTCCTCAGAAAAAAAAGAATGAGATACTTTATTCAGCAGAGATCATAAACGGGATTAAGTTTCTTTTTATTCATTTATATACTTGTACTAGTTTTCACATAACGTGTAAACATTTTACTAGTTAGACTTTGTCCAAACAATAATTCCTGACTTAATGTATAATCAAGTGAAATATTATGAAGTTTCAATAACAATATACAATACTATACAATTCAAAAGCTTGATGTAAATAATACAAATATAACAAACAATGCGGTTTTTTCAATTTATCCACCTAAAAAAACTGAAAAATATTCTGTTCTTTTCAACATTATTATTATTAATAATAATAATAATAATAATAATAATAATAACTATATATATATATATATATATATATATATATATATATATATATATATATATATTGTAGAAAATAATATTGTTAAAAGGATTTCTGTAGGATTGTTTGACTGGAGTAATGTTAAAAAAAAAAAAAAAAAAAAGTTTGAAAGTCAGCTTTGATTGTTCCTAGTAAACAGTTTAACTGCTCCCCCAAGTATTTATTAAATTATGTTGTGGGATAATTAAATATATTCTAAATAAACTACAAACATATACAATTCTATACATTTATTTTGTTCTCATTCTTTCTTGTAACTCCTCCCTCAGTCACACACACCTGACTGAAAGGCTCATTATGCATATCATTATGCAGGTCTTTGTCTTCTCAGGTGTAGATATTCATGATAGTTGACGCCTACTCGTATGTGACTTTTTTTTCTATCGTCACGGACTTGTCTCGGACTCGTTGCATTTGCACTCGGACTTGTCTCGGACTTGGCCATTGGACTCGCCAAGTCTTCTAGTTGGTCTCGACCGAGTCCAGCAAAAAATAAAATTAAAATTTCTCCTTTAAAACAAAACCAGATTTGCATGATGTCGCGACTGAAACTGTGTGGAAAACGCTAAGCGTGCAGCTCTCCTTATTTCCAAAGCACTCTGTAGCCTGCGCTTGCGCTCCAGTGGCGTCTGCTGTTGCTAGGCAACCCTGACCGGCTCTCCAGCACTAAAAATCCATTGAAGTAGCACTGCTAATAGATTCGTTTAAAAATGGCTATCCTTGTACAGCTATGATCATCTGTTTCTCCATCTTTCTCCATCTCCAGCTTAGCTTTCAATATGTTTTGGGAAAAGATGTGCATGACCAGCGGTTAACTTGCTGCAATCTGAAAAGTTTAGATGCTTCTAATTTAATTTTCTACCTGTTAGATTGTGTTTTATTTACGTCTACACCTAGATAGCCTTAAACGTTGCCTTTACACTAATGAAATATGAATTAATGTTGTACAGTATAGGGGCTCCAATACTTTCTACTAGTCGTTTTTTTTTATATAAAATGCTTGAGTTACTCTACTCGTGGTTCATGCTATTGTACATGAAAACACATTAAAAAAAATTTTTTATCAATAAACACTTATTAATGTATAGCCTTATGCAACAATTACATATGTAAATTTTAAAAGCTTTATAATTATGACATTACATATTTAAATTTTGATGTAACGGCCAGTATTTGTATCTGTAAACAATCACAACATTTTTCGTATCTGCATTCGGATACAGCGTCGTACAGTTACTTTATAAGACCGTTATGACTTTTTATCTTTTTGTTCGTAGTTATCACTGAACAAGTATGTCGTGTTAAACTAAAATAATTATTAATTTCTAAAATAATATTTATCATGCAAGCAGAGGGATGTCATGAAAAAAGTTTATTGATCATCTCAAAACGACTGAATCAATTCAATGCGCACATTTTTATTGCGCAGAACACTTTAAGCGAGTCTTATGTTTAGTGAACTTCATTAAACAAATGTGTGCGTGCCACGCAAACCAGCAAAAGGTAAAGATGCAAACATGTAGGCCAAGTAGACAATGTATCCGTATCTAAGCTGATTATTAGCCTGCTCTTGAGAGAGAACTGGTTTGGTTTTTGAGAGACTGTTTGATTGGTGAGCGCGCTGTGCTTATTCCATGTATTCGTTTCATATCGTAGTCTAAATCATAACTTTAAATCATTGCCTTTTAAATATATGCAAATACTATAACATGTATGATGTATATAAAAAAAAAACGTTCTGATTTCTGAGAGATGCACAGCAAGACGACAAAAATGCCTTCAGGCACAACCCTATTTATTACATTACAGATTTTATTTTTACATGAAACATAGATGAGGTCAAAGAAAGTAACAGCTCCATGCAATATTGTAATTTTAAAATTCATGTCGTACTGGCAAACACTTTGCATGCATTATGGTTAATGAATGCTGGAGTAGTTGATTGTTTTCGACAGCGCTCGACTAGTCTATGCAAGCACTAGTACAGTATGATAAAATTTTTGCTGTATTTATGTACGCATGCCCAGTAGAGCCAAACGTATCCCTTCTAGCATTAACCGCGTCATATCCTGAGCTTTGCATGCGTGTGTGCACTGTGCCAAGGCATCAGTTGTTTTAATTTTTGACCACAGACATAATGTCAGCAAAAGCAGCATTATTAAGTAAATAAAATGAAAATAAAGTACATAAAAATTATTTGACCTCATGTGACCTTTGGTTAATCTGGCCCCGATACACTTACAGTTCCAAATTCTGTTCTAGAGGGCCAGTGTCCTTAAAAGTTTACCTCCCAGGGTTGGACTGGGGGTAAAACCAGTACTCATTACCAGGGCCCCAAAGGAAGAGAGGGACCTTGAAAAGAATGAATCTGAATAGTGATGCGCGGGTCAGGGTTTTTTCCAACCCATGGGTTTCGCTTTTATGAAATTATTTGGCCTGCCCCAGCCCGCCCCGCAAATAAAGTAAAATTTCTTGACTCGCCCCAACCCGCCCAGCGCATCTGGGACATCACGGAAGTTACGTTGCTACTTAGACCTTTGTATCATAACCTTATCAATATAGGCTATAGGTATTTGCACAATGAGGGTTCGTTAGTGAGCAAATCTTTTAGGTGAACGAAACGTTCTCGTTTACATAATCCACTGACCATAGACCAGTGGCGTAGCCACGGGTGTGCCAGGGTGTGCCCGTGCCACCCAGAGTGGCAGCTGGCACACCTAAAAATAGATGCAGAATTATTTTTTATAGTCTCAATAAAAATGTCTACTAAACTTGGGCTATTGTTGTTTACTTCAAAAAAAAAAAAAAAAAAATATATATATATATATATATATATATATATATATATATATATATATTTTTAAATCAACCCTTTCACGCGTAAGTTCAAATATTTTTAACTGACCCCTTGTTTCCATGGCGACGCATCATGATTGTCATGTGACACACCGCAGCTACAGTAACTAACAGATGTATCGCTATTCGTTTTATTTAGTTTTTCATTTTTTATTAAAATATATTCACAAACTTGCTTACCTTGTCAACTATCTGATATTCCGATTCTTCGTTTAAAAACCTTTATAAATTACCTTGATCTATAACGAGATGGGCGCTGCAGGTCAGTGTCCTTTCAGCCGTATTTAACGTACAGCACTTGAATTCCCCAGTTTCTCCCGAAGTACATGAAAGTAAGTGGATGTTGAACTGGGAGAAGAATAGAGTAAACTTTATTGTTCTGCTAGTAGTATGTGTGTCTGATATATGAATAAAACACGTCTGCAAATTACATTTGATTAGATAGTTTTTGCTGCTTCCATAGACATCAGTGTGTATTTTACAAACTACCAATGCATTGTTTTACTAGTGATTATGTATATTTAAATGTATGAAACCTAAAATAAACATTATGTGGTTGAAAGCACTGCATATTAATAGTGATATATGACAAGCGTTGAGCGCGTCCGTCCAAGCCAACGCCAACGTGCGAAAGCTGTTTGAATCTGGCAGTTCTGTGACGCCACTGAACATTCTAAATCATACTCTCAGGGGCACAGAAATAATAATCCAATATACGGTGCAATAATGCTAAACAGTTTAAAATGTAATTTACATTTTAAATTATTTTTGTTAAAATATATCTGCCGACATTTGGACTGCCAACCAATCAGCAAACAGCACCTGACTGTGACCCCAGCAGTCTATGATATAAACAGATCATTTTTGATTGCACATTGCTAGCTAGCAATATGTTGCAGAGCTCCTTTCTTAATTTTTTTTTTTTTTCAAAAAAACTTGGCTTGATGGACAGCCGGACACAAGGCCTAACGTTACCCCTGATGAGGATGCTTCTTCCTCCCTGGGCCCAACATCAACAGACAGTGTTGCCAGATTGGACGAAAGCAGTGCGACAAAAATATTATCCCATAATTTTGCACAGTAATCTGACAAGAAATGTGGCACACCCAGATTTTCATATGCACACCCAGAGTCTCTTTTCTGGCTACGCTACTGCCATAGACAGTAAAAGGCTAATTTCTCGTTCAATGAAGTTCCTGCCACAGCAGCGCACGTGCGCGGCGCTATTAGCAGCGTATGCGCAGCTCGTGAATAGCTCTGTGAACTGTCTCATCCTGTCAAAAAGAGTTTGACGGAGCACGTGACTTATTGAATGTAGTGAACGAATATGATCTTCTCGTTGGTGAAAGAGTTGAATGAACTGATACATCTTGTTCGTGAATGAAATTAATGAGAGTATACAGTGTCACTCGGCCAAGCATGTAAATCTCGATCAGCAATCAGAAAATAAAAAAAGCGCAGTTATTGGTGCACATACGCTTGTTTTCATATTTGATAGACAGAACATACTTTAACTCCAAGTTTAATCACCAATAAAATCTTGTGCTTTGTTAATCTGAACAATTTATTTAGAGTATTTATTTAATGCGATCATGCACACACTTTAATAAAGCCGAATCATTTTTTGTCCGAAGTAAATACATTCGTTGACTTAAGACATAACACATAAGACACTCTTTTTCGCAAACTGCTGGAGTATTTGTGTAATATGAAGGAATGGTCACTTCGGTGAACGAACTGAAAATCAACGAATCTCTTGAAAGAATCAAAATATCCACCACTAAATTCCATGCAACATAAATGGATTTTTAAAACCAGACCGCGCATCACTAAATCTGGAATATATTTTATTTTACCTGGATATTTTCATGGGTGGGGGGCATAGGGGCCCATCAGGACTGCCTATGCATAGGGCCCGGGATCTTGTGTAACGCCCCTGTTAGCTTCAACCCTAATTAAACACACTTGAACCAGCTAATCAAGCTCTTATTAGACACACTAGAATCTTCCAGATAGGTGTGTTAAGGCCAGTTGGAGCTAAACTTTTCAGGACATTGACCATCCAGGATTTAGTTTGGAGACCCCTGTCCTAAAGAGTTGTTACTTTGCACATGCTTTTTGATCATTACAAATAATAATGTACAATTATTTTCTTAGAATAGGAGATATGCTGTCTCTCGCATCACATACATTATCAGTAGTTAAGTATGCGGTCTTGAAGAGGACCCTTTTTTCTCTCATTTGGACTCTGTCTTGACTTGGACTCGAAACTTTTGGACTTGGACTTGTCTTGGACTCGAACCTCTTTGGACTCTGTCTTGACTCGGTCTTGACTAGTCCTGGACTTGGACTTGACTTAGACTCAACAAAGCTGGACTCGACTACAGCTCTATCAAATACACTTGATGAAGAGGAACATTGACACAAACCATTCCAAAACCACGAACTAGCACATCCATACCTGTATATGACTCGGCAGAAAAAGGGAGCTGATCTTATAAAATAAAAGACTGTGCAGCCCAAGTATCCCTTAAAATCCTTAACTGTTGTTCCTCTGACTCAGATGAAAGGGAGACATTACCAGTACAAATAATTGGTTGATAAAAATGGTAGCATTCACATCATATGTTTTTGGAACCGATTACAGGAGCGCCACACTTTTGGACTTAGGTGCATTTTTGTGCCTCCATGCCTTACATTCCGAAATTAAGTAATTGGGGTCAAGGCAAAAAAAAAAAAAAAAAAAACATGCTTGCCCATCACCTGCACGTTTAGGCCTCGATTTACGTCGTGAGCTATAGTCTTGACTGGTGTTGATCATAGTGCGAACTACGGTGGAGCTAGGGGGAGCTCGGCTCCCCTTAATAAGACATGGGCTCCCCTGAAAACGAGAAATTGCAAATTTTGGGGGGTCTCAAAAAATATTGACAATATGAATATTTTGAAGTGCAATTTCAGTTGTGCAATGTGATCATAATGGATTATTAAGTGTAAAATAGCAAAAATATTATTCATTCATGCATGACGGCGATTAAAACCTAATTTACTTCAATAAAGATTACTATACATGCTATTCTTGTAATGAGCATCAAGGTGTGGGGGCGCGGCAAATTCCCTGTTAGTACGTCATATATTCATAGAAAAAAATAAACGTTGGAGGCCATTTATCACGCGCAAAGTCCTTAATTCATTCTGCAGTTATAGAATCATAGCAATGATAGCAATGGTAAAAAGAAAACAAGGTAGTTTAATTAATTTTGGTTTTATTAAGAAATTGTGTAGTGATGACATTAATAGCACGACTGATTCACCTGCTGCAAACACTTATTAGACCTCCCGCCGCGCGCCCACTGTGACAACCAAGAAGCTGAAGAAAAGTTGTCTCTGGCTGTAGATGGTAATAGCTCGTCAGAGGCTGGTGTAGAAGTCTATTCTGTTCCCCTCGGAATGTCTGTTTTTTTTTTATTCATCTCGCAGTTGTTCCGTTATTTTTGTCTTATGTTTTTACATTTCAAGTTGAAAAACCTCTCGTCTTAAATTTATTTTCAAGTTTAGGATTTAGGACGGTATTTTGAAATATTTTACTTGCCGTATATCCAGTCATGCTTCTTGCACACGCTAGTTCTGATCGTACGTATAGTAACTCGGCAACTACGCAAGAATTGTAGTATGTTTGCGTAAAGGGGAACAGACATTCCGAGGGGAACAGAATTAGTGATCAACCGATGTATCTGTTTACCGATATTTTTCCCGATATTTAAGCATTTTTCCATAATCGGGTATCGGTTTTGTAATATCGGATTCGCCGATTTACGGCGCCATCTTGTGGCCGTTTTGAGATTTCCGCCATTGCAGCCCGGGCGTCTGAGGAGATCAGTCAACAACAACTCAGTGCACAGGTAAATATATGTTCTACTTGGTTTGCTTTAATTAATCAACTTTATTTAACATAACAGACATGCACAAATGAGATCTGAGGCATAAATTCCTGATATAGTTAATTTATGCAGCTTGTTTCTAAACAATTGAGACGAACTCATTGAGTCACGTAGTGTTCGTCATGTCCTGCCCCAATAAAGACGTATCTTTACATGAATTAAATAAAACAGACATGAATGAGTGCATGTTTGTAAATAAAAGCGTTGAATTTAATTCTCTATCTGTTGTATTTGCTCACCATTAGTCTAGAAGAGAAAGTTCGTTCACATTGCTTAGCAACTGACGGATGATCTGGAGGCTTAAGCACGGCCACTGAATGAAACTTTTGACAATATTATCTTGTTTAAACACCCTAGATTATATTTTCATTTACTACATAATTATTTCGCTAATACACATATAAATATAGCCTACCGCTTTGTGGAAATTAATTATTTATTATCTCCATGCGCGATTGCGGTTGATTAAGTTATAGTCAAACAGCACTTTGTCAGTTGGCATTTCATGATTAAACATTAGATTAAATTTAGATCATAAAATGCCAACTGACAAGTGCTGTTTAACTTTATATAGTCTCGGGAAAAAAAGTTCGTTCATATTGCTCAGCACCTGACTGGGTTGATGATCAGGAAGCCTCAAGCAATGCCACTGAATGAAACTTTTGACAAGATTATCTTGTTTAAACACACTAGATTATATTATCATTTACTACATAACAATTATTTCGCTAATACAAATATAGGCTACATATACCGCTTTGTGGAAATTAATTATTTATTATCTCCATGCGCGATCGCGGTTGATTAAGTTATAGTCAAACAGCACTTTGTCAGTTGGCATTTCATGATCTAACGTTAGATTGAATCTAGATCATAAAATGCCAACTGACAAGTGCTGTTTAATTTTATATAGTCTCGGGATAAAAGTTTGTTCATATTGCTCAGCACCTGACTGGGTTGATGATCAGGAAGCCTTCTGGCATTTTCACTACAGAGGCAGAAGGTAAACTGGATCGAGGCAGTGGTATAGGCCTAGGCAGTTTTTAAAGCTTCTATCTCTAACCTACACAGTTCGATATCACGATCTCCTTTCACTTCCACCATACACAATTTAATATGCTCTGCCTCACATTCTTCCTGTTTCAGCTTCAATTCTATCTCCTTTAACTTAATGGCTGGTAATGGCTCAGAACAAGTATCTTTGGGCCCCATGTTAGGACTAGAATCAGAAACTGCTGTCTCCACCATCGCATCAGACTCTACCCCAATGATACTCTCCTCGTCTGGTGGTACTAGAACGGCATTTTTAACTAGCTCTCCAAATATTTCCTCCTTGATTACCTGTTTATTCGCTTCTTTTGGTATATTAATATTGAAGAAATCTGCTATTTGAATTAAATCTTTTTGGCAATGATTATATACTTCCCAAGAAGGAAATTAGATCAAATTCCATATGCTACCAAAAACTACTCCTCCCTCATGAAAAAGTGAATCAGCCAGGCAAACAAATGTGAACAATGCAAAAGAATGAACACCTCCCTCAAATAGTTGTCACAAAAGGTTTGCAATACTACCAATCAACAAGGGACGAGCCCCCATTTACTGTTACGTTTTCCTGATTGGTATAGGGGAGGAATGAAACAGCAAAAATGGATGGTGGTGAAATGAATGTGCAGCAGCATGAAGCCACCCCATCTCCAGACCCAGATTTGTTTCATTATAACCACATAGTTATCTCATTAAAAATAGTTTATTTACATATTAGGCAAAAAGAGGGGTATCCAAATCAGAAGGGGGTATTACCAAAACAACAAACATAATCAGTCTTACTCCTTATTAACCAAACTACTTAAACTAAAAGAAAAGAAAGAGAAAAGTACAGCAAGATAAACTAACTGCCTTCCTAACATAAACAGGAGAAAAAGGTCAAATTCAAAATAAATGGCATCCACCTCCCTACTAACCCCACAAATAACTGTTTAACAAGCATTACATCTTACATCAACATTTATTCATTTAGCAGACGCTTTTATCCAAAGCGACTTACAGATGAGGACAATGGAAGCAATCAAAAACAACAAAAAGAGCAATGATATATAAGTGCTATAACAAGTCTCAGTTGGGTTAACACAGTACATGTAGCATGGGATTTTAAATAATATAATACATAAAAAGAAAACAGATAGAATAAAAAATGAATAGAGCAAGCTAGTGTTAGAGACCTTTACATATACACACACACACATACAATTGCATAATATATGAAAAGAAAATAGAATACAAAAAGATTAGTGTGTTTTTTTTTGAGAACGAGTTGAGAACATAATTAACATTAATCTCCCAAAATAAATGAACAGAATTTCTACATAAGGTTAGCAAACCAGGGAGATTTTACATTTATTTAAAATGACGTGAACAACGTTGATTCAACATGATTTTAGCATACATACCTGACGTAGATGGGGCAACAACCAGAGATGAGCTAGCTAGGCAGTCGAACACTTTGCATTTCTCTGTCTGCACATAATGCACTTTTGAAAGATGCTTTGACAGATTGCTTGTGTTTCCACCCTTACAAGCATAAATTGTGTTGCACTTATGACGAGCTATATAGGGTGACCAGACGTCCAGAAAAATTCGGGACAGTCCCGAAATCTAAACTGTTGTCCTGAATCTGGTCCTAATTGTCCCGAAAATTATACTTAAGCAAAATCTTGAGTAGTTATTGTCTGATAAACATTAAAAACTGTTGGTGGAGGTTGAGTCATCCTGCAACCAGCTGCTCATTGGCTGCAGCATCTTTTTTCTAAGTTCTAAAAAAATACTGTAGGCGGCTCGAATTTAGATATTCATTTATCTAATTAATCTATATACACAAAGACAATAAGACCTTTTTGTCCCCTTTTTGTTTTAAATCTTGATGAAGAGAGCGCAAGTTGCTGCAGCTGCCAGGAGGACAGTGATGCACGCGTACACGAATGATTGACAGTTCGCGGCACTGTGTACAGAAAAATAAGTTTAAGCTCATTAGCGTTACAGAAAGGTCTGATTTATGCACTGTTACAAGAGTCATTGTTTTTTTTTTCTTTTTACGTTGACATTTGAGTTCATGATTTTAATTTTGTTGTTTTTTGTGGCAGACTAAAGAGTAATGACAGACGGTTGATCCTTTTGAATAAAAATGTGTTTAGTTAAGGTTTTAAATTCATTATCTTTTATTATAGGCTACGCAGTCTATCAAGCCTCCCATCCCGTCACCCAAGACCACAGATACCCCCCCCCCACCCGAGTTTCAGCCAATCTGATCTGGTCACCCTAACTCTAGTGAAGTATAACCACACTTTGGAACGTTTTGCTCTCTCCGCCAGCGTCACTCTTTATTATTAAGAGGGAGTTTTCACACTGTTATGTCTGTGTGTGTGCCACGCTCGTTGTGGTGTGTGTGCATGACTGACAGACAGACTCCGCAGCGTGCGTGAGTGATCTCGCAGATCACACAGACAAACGTCTAAATATGTTTGCACATTAGAAATGTTTGGTGAGATAAAATGTGCACGATAACATTATTAAGGAAAAGTAGATAGTACATTATTTATTTTTTTTCCCTCCAGTACCGAAAGCAGAACCGATAGCGTCAGATCTTAATTATAATACGGTCTTTCAGAATTTAGCCCCGGGGCCAGTTTAATACCGGGTTTCGGTACCCCTAGTGCAGAGCCAGTGGTAGTTTTGTAGGCAAACATCAATGCCTTGAACTTTATGCAAGCAGCTATTGGAAGCCAGTGCAAATTGATAAACAGAGGTGTGATGTGTATTCTGTTTGGCTCATTAAAAATATATCTAACTGCCGCATTCTGAATTTATTGTAAAGGTTTGATAAAATTGGCTGGAAGACCTGCCAAGAGGGCATTGCAATAGTCCAGCCTGAACAGAACAAGAGCTTGAACAAGGAGTTGTGCAGCATGTTCTGAAAGAAAGGGCTTGATCTTCTTGATGTTGAATAAAGCAAATCTGCGGAATCTGACAATTTTAGCAATGTAGTCTGAGAAAGTCAGCTGATCATCAATCATAACTCCAAGGCTTCTAGCTATTTTTGAATGAGTTATGGTTGATGTGCCTAACTTTATGGTGAAATTTTGATGAAACGATGGGTTTGCTGGAATCATAAGCAGTTCTGTCTTGGCAAGGTTGAGTTGAAGGTGATGGTCCATCATCCAGGAAGAAATGTCTGTTAGACAAGCTGAGATGCGAATGGCTACCGTCGGATCATCAGGATGGAATGAGAGGTAGAGTTGAGTGTCATCAGCATAGCAGTGGTATTAAAAGCCATGTTTCTGAATGACAGAACCTAATGATGCCATGTAGACAGAGAAGAGAAGTGGTCCAAGAACTGAGCCCTGAGATAGCCCGGGAGTTAGATGTTGTGACTTGGACACCTCACCTCTCCAAGATACTTTGAAGGACCTATCTGATAGGTAAGACTCAAACCAGTGTGGTTCCTGGGATGCCTTTTGCCAGTAGGTTTGATAGGAGGATCTGGTGGTTAACCGTGTCAAAAGCAGCGGACTGATCAAGCAGGATAAGTGCTGAAGATTTGGATTCTGCTCTTGCCAGTCTTAGAGCTTCAACAACTGAGAGCAAGGCTGTCTCAGTTGAATGTCCACTTCTGAAGCCAGATTGGTTGCTGTCAAGGAGGTTTTTGTGTGTGAGAAATGTAGAGACTTGGTTGAACACAGCTCGTTCAAGTGTTTTTGCATTGAAAGGAAGAAGGCAAACTGGCCTGTAGTTTTCTAAAAGAGATTGGTTGAGGTTGGGTTTCTTAAGTAGTGGAGTTACACGTGCCTGTCTAAATGATGAGGGAAAAACACAAGTGTGGAGGGATGTATTGATGATGTGAGTGAGTGCAGGTACAAATGCAGGAGAAATGGCTTGAAGGAGATGAGATGGAATAGGATCAAGCGGGCAAGTAGTAGGGTGATTAGAAAGGATGAGTTCTGCCTCTCTTGTGCCTCAGAGAGTGAAGAGAAGGATGTCAATAAGTGTAAGTTTTTGCTGGTGATATAAGCTTGACTGATTGTGGTGTGGAAAATTGTGCACTAATGTGTTTAATTTTATTAATGAAAAACGTTGCAAAGTCTTCAGCTATTAGAGATGAAGCAGGAGGGGGAGGAGGAGGACAAAAAAGTGAGGAAAATGTTTTAAAAAGCATGCGAGAGTCAGACGAATTGTTAATTTTGTTATGGTAGTATGTCTCCAGCAGTGGAGACATTAGCAGAAAAAGAAGATAGGAGTGACTGATACACATTAAGGTCAGTAGTATTTTTGGACTTGCACCACACTCTTTCAGCAGCTCTAAGCTTAGAACGGTGTTTGCGTAGAACATCAGATAACCAAGGGGCAGAAGGGGTGTTACTGGCCTGGAAGATAAGGGGCAAACAGTGTCTAAACAAGATGTAAGAGTGGAGCAGAAAGTATCAGTAGCACTGTTAGCATCCAAAGATGCAAACAGTTTAGGGGAAGGAAGTGAAGATGAAACCATTGCAGATAGCCGGGAGGGTGGAAGTGTGTGTAGGTTACGTCAAAAGATGACATGTGGAGGGGTAAGTGATGTGTCAGGGACCATGTTGAGGTTAATAGTGAGGAGGAAGTGATCCGGCGTGTGCAGTGGAGTAACCAGAACATTATCAGTAGAGCAGTGTCGTGTATAAATAAGGTCCAGTTGCACAAGCAAACCTCAAATGAACCAAGAGAAAAACAGATTAATAAAATCATACAACAAATAATTATTAGAGATAACACTCACTTCTGCCTTTTAAATCTCAAGCACCAATTATAATAGAAAGACTAAAAAGAAAGAACTACTTCAATAAGTAACGCACACCATATAAGGTAGAAATACACAGTTAACTACTGGCTTCAACAAAGTATCTGGTCTGGGGTTGAAGATGGGATGCCTGTCTGACATTTTTGAGCGTTTATCCCTGCCTGCCTTTCCGTGTATTACCTTGAACTGTTCTGATCCTGACAATTCTCTGCCGCCTGCCTTATTGACCCTTTGCTCTACCCACGACTTGTCTACTGTCTGCCGCCTGCCCAGATTCAAGCCTGGTCATCGACCCTGTCTTTGATTGTCTCTGATATTGCTTACGCTGTTGTCTGAACCCTGCCTGTTATCACTATGAGTTCTTAATAAACATTGCACATGGATACGAATGTCCCTGACTCCTCGTTACAGAAGACTTCGCCACCTCAGGATCCAGCGATGTACTTCCAGTTATCCTCCGAGGTTTCTGATCAGGCATCCATGCTGGTCACACATCAACAACAGCTACAGGGACTCACCTCTCTCACAGAGGAACTAGTTAAGATGCTACAAATTCTCCATGTGGCTGCCCCAGCAGTGAGTTCAACACCAGCCGCCATGCTCAACACTACCCTCTTGACTCACGCATCTCATGGCATGCATCTTTAACTTCAAGAAAAATATGATTTCTCCCCAAGCAAGTGCAAGGGCTTCCTATAGCAATGCTACATCTGCATCAACCAGCAACCCCTCACTTACTCTACGGATGAGAGTAGGGTGGCATTCGGCTGCTCACTGCTAACCGGGAAAGTGCTGGAATGGGCAACAGCGATGTGGCAAGGTAATCACATGTCTTTCCCCCCTAATGACCGCTTCATTCGCCAGTTCCGGGATGTGTTTGAACATTCAGCCAGTGGAAAGGACGCAGGAGAGGAGTTATTGTGCTACATCAGGCTCGCAGCACTGCCGCCGAATATACCTTGGCCTTTCGCACCCTCGCTGCTCAAACGGGCTGGAAGGACCACTACGGCTCTTCTACCGCAAAGGGCTCAACCATGATCTACAGTCAGAGCTAGCCAGCAGAGAGGAGGGAAGGACTCTGGATCAATTCATGGATCTTGCTATTCATCTGGATAATTTAATATGTTCCCGACACACTCGTCGACATTCACCAGACCGGCCGGTAGCTCAAGGACTCCCCGAGCCAGAGCCCTTACAGATCGGTGCCACTCAACCACCCTCTATGGAGCTAGAGATGCATTCGCCAACATCTGTGTCTATACTGCGGGCAGGCCAGTGAATCTAAGAGTCTCCTGTCCCATCAGACCCTCTCGCCAGAAGAGGCGGTGAGTACCCACCTTCATTCTTTTGGGGTACCAGTGGTCATTAACATTGAGGGGAGGAGAGTTGATACCGATGCCATGATAGACTGCAGGAAATTTCATTGACCTCTCTTTCGCTGAAACTCACAACATCCCTCTCATTTCATGTGAATCCCGGGTGGCAGTGGCAGCACTAGAAGGTCATCTGCTGGGCTCAGGAAGAATTGAATACATCACGCCAGATATCAACCTTCAAATTGGAGCTCTCCACAGCGAAACCATTCAACTGTTTGCCATTGACTCACCTCGGAATGCCATCATTCTAGGACTACCCTGGCTGGAAAGACATAACCCACGCATATCATGGTCAACCCAGGAAATCGGTCAATGGTCTCAATCCTGTCGAGACCACTGCCTCCTCACACGTCTGCTATCCACTCATCCCCAGGAGGAGGAGCACAACCCTTCTGACATATCAGGCTCGCCGATCGGATATCAGGACTTAGTTGAAGCCTTCAGCAAAACCATCGACCCGTTGACTGTGCCATTGAACTCATCCCAGGTTTCACTCCTCCCAAGGGCAGAATCTTTCCTCTCTCGCAACCCAAGTCAGCAGCCATGAAGGAGTATATAGAGGAGGAGTTGGCCAAGGGCTTCATTATGCCATCCAAGTCACCAGCTTCAGCTGGGTTCTTCTTCGTCAAAAAGAAGGATGGAGGCCTTCGGCCTTGTATCGATTATCAGGCACTCAACAAGATCAGTGTGAAGTTCCGTTATCCGCTACCTCTGGTTCCGTCGGCCCTGGAGCAGCTTCGCAATGCCCGGTAATTCACCAAACTAGATCTACGCAGTGCCTACAACCTGATTCGCATTCGCAAGGGGGATGAGTGGAAGATGGCCTTCTCTACAACATCCAGGCACTACGAGTACCGGGTTATGCCGTTCAGGCTTGCCAACAGTCCTTCTGTGTTCCAGGCCTTCATTAACAATGTCTTCCGGGATATGCTTAACCAATGTGTGATCGTCTACATTGACATCTTGATATACTCCAAATCCATGGAAGCCCATGTCAAACAGGTCAGAGCAGTCTTGCAGAGACTCATTCAGCATCAACTCTATGCCAAGCTACAGAAATGTGAGTTTCACCAGACACAAATTTCCTTCCTGGGGTACATTATCAGTGCAGAGGGAGTAGCCATGGATTAGAGGAAGGTAGAGGTGGTGTTAGATTGGCGTAGACCATTCACAATCAAGGATCTCCAACGCTTCCTAGGGTTTGCAAACTTCTATCAACGCTTTATCAGAAATTTCAGTGTGGTAGCTGCACCTCTCACCTCTCTGTTACATGGAAATAGCCAACGTCTCACGTGGACATCTTCAAGCGAGCAGGCCTTCCAGCAACTCAAGCGACGATTCATGACAGCTCCCGTCTTGCATCATCCTAAACCGGAGCTGGAGTTCATGGTAGAGGTGGATGCATCCAACATCGGCATTGGTGCTATCCTCTCACAACGCCACGGTAATTTAGAGTGCGTCACGGCTACATCGCCTATCAGGCCTCAATTATTTCAATAGTTTTTAGCACCTGTAAATTCTCCTCCTGTCCTTGATATTTTATCCTTTTGTACAACTCAGGGTTTTTACAGTTACAAACATTAAATTTGTTCTGCTCATGGTCAACTGTGTGGTTTTAATGTTTAAAAGGTGTAATGTGGAGAAGGGAAGCCTAAATTTAGAAATGTGTTTAATAAATTTACCATTTATTAATACGTATATTCGTTTTAGGTAAATCATTGACAGATAACTTAGTCCACTATTTTAAATCGCGTCCATGATCTGAATTACTGAGGTTTTAAATTAGTACAACGTGGCCCCAATTTCTCTAAACGAGGGAACAATTTGATCAATGTTGTCCATGACATCTACTCATGTGCATGGCCCCGTGAATATAAAAAAATAAGCATTTAATTTAGCTATATCATGTGAGAATCTGATCTACCTGCCTTTTCTTCGCATTCGGCTTCAACTGAAAGAAAACGGCGGACACCGACTGCTGGCCTAGCGTTAAGAGGCCTTTTACTACACTTTGGGTGAAATTTGAAAATACACTTAAATTTCACACTGAAACTGTTTTACAAATAAAAACAGCAGTGTTATTTTATCACCATGTAGTGTTAAAACAATGTCAACACTGTTAGTTTTACACTGTCCCTGAAAATTTTACACCAGAGATTTTGCTGTGTATATAAAAGTGATCGAACTGCGCATGCTCATCAGCCTTTGTGGGCAATAATTATAAAGTTGTTAGTTGTTCTAACTTGAAATATTAAATATTAAAGTTGGATTATTTTACAGTGTATACATTACCTCTAAAGCCCTGTAAGTCAGTGGAGACCAGGACAACTAGATGAGCCCCAGATACAGATCACCAGTGAAGACCTTGTCTCCTATAAGGCCGTTGGGACAAGACCAACAGGAACCAGATGAGTCCTCTGCACAATGTGAATTTGCTGGAGCCTGAAATTGAACTGCTGGTATTGTCTGGCCAAAGGAGAACTGGGCCCCCGAGTTTCTTCCAAGATTTTTTTTTCTCCTTTCTCTCAACGATGGAGTTTTGGTTCATTGCCGCTGTTGCCTGTGGCTTGCTTAGTTGGGGCCGCATCTAGAAATATCGTCGACTTGATTGCACAGATACTATTGAAACTGAACTGAGCTGGATGATGACATCACTGAATTAAATGGTGAACTGCCTTTAACTGAACATTTTGTGTTTACTATCGTCATTTTACATTGTTGACACACAAATGTCCTATTTAATACTGTAAAGTTGCTTTGACACAATTTGTATTGTTAAAAGTTCTATATAAATAAAGTTGACTTGACTATTTTAATGACACCCAATCATGTTAAATAATAAATATAGAAATATAGTTACATTTATATTTATAACAATATAATAATGGAAATCACCAATTTTCTTATGCAAACATACTGACTAATGCATATTGCACACACAAATGTATGAATATAATCAGCTCCGATTTGATTAGATTGTGTTATGCAACATCTAGGAGTCAAGATGTACCTGCCATTAAGGTAGAATATGCAAATAATAATTACTCAAAATAGAAATAGAAATTGTGATCACAAATTCCTCATATCTGCTGTTTCCTCTCTGTACATGGACTGATATTACTGTTCAGCTGAATTAATTTTCTATAAGGCTTTATTATAGTGGTACTGCATCTACTATTTTATCTGATATTATTTGTAAATTATGATCTATGTGGGTGTTTCTTGCTAAAATATTTTCACTACCAGTATAAACTTGATCAGATTAAATTTCACAAGTTAAAGGTCTGGCTATTCTAAACTAGATGCCATCAGTCTTATTGTCCCAAACTTGCCACAAAGTCCACAATAATCATCTAATCAAAAACAGGTACACTTCATAACAGTAAGTGATGCCATAGGCTGTGACTTCTATTTTCCAGCTTGCTCAGTAACAAATCATTTTTGCTTTTGCCTCCAATAGCCTTCTGATTCTGTAGCCTTTTTCAAAACAACACAATCAAAAATGTGTATTTATTTAAACAATTATTTTCACCCAAATGGACTCTGATATCACATACACAGATACAAACAATGAAAAGATTTTTCAATCTATTACCCTATGCTCACCAATCTTGTCAAGATCTAAGAATAGGACAAAGAATAGAGACTAATGTACGCTACAGAATATTATTTTAATTACATCTTCTGTGGCTCATCAGTGTGAATGTCTCCTTCCTTAATTTCAATGTCTTAGAAGAGCTAATAAACAGAAAGAGAATAGAAACCACACTGCTTACAAATCCACAGTTAATCACCTGCCTATAACGGATAGAAGACATACAAAACAGGGTATGTTGGGAATAAAAAAAGCTTAGTGACATCTACATACTCTATGGTTAGAGAAAACCAGAAACTATTGCAAATGCAACAGGACATGGACAAGAATTATAATGCAGTTATTTATACTATACAACTGCATGTCTTCTTCAATTAAAAAGCTTACAGCATTATTATAATAGTATGGATTAGATTATGAAAGCTTTCAACCACTCTCCTCCAAACTCTTGTCTGCTTCAAGTTACACAACGACAAGAAACTACTCTGGCAAACATTAATAGATGTGAAACACTTAAAGATGTTGAGGAAGTGCATTTTCCGAAGTACAGTTATTTTACCTGTATAAAAAAAGAGTATATTATGCTGCTTAACACTAAATACACTGATTTGCAGTGTAGATACTGCAAATACTTTACCTTTTACTGCATTTTGTTATTCTTCTAGCTATTTACAAGTAGCGGCCAATGATACAGAAGTCTTAAACATTTAAAGAAAATTAGCTAACAGCAGTTCAAACATAAAACCTAGGAATCAGTCCAGATTATGCAATCTGGCAAAAGTGTGTGGAGGGGCCTTGCTGCCACCACCCAAATGTCTTCTACTTTAGATAATGCCTGAGATTAAGTACAGTAACACCTCTAGCAGAATGAACTTGAATGCCAAGAGACAATGTTAACTCAAGTGCTTCATAAGCAATACAAAAATGCATCCTTTACCAAATGTGACACCATTGGCAACAACAACTTTGTTGTGGCCACCAAAACTAGCTTATAGCTGATCAGATTCACGTCAGTGGCTCGTGCAGTTGACGTAAATCCAGAATGCTCTCACAGGACAGTGCTCTTGGATTCTGACCATGGATGTCAAGGCCAAAATAAAACCATCTGTCTCAAGCAATTAAAATAGAGGCCCCTGTAAACCCTTTAGGATTAAGAACTAAGATGCAAGAAGGAACACAATCCAGAAGAAAAGGTCTCAGTCACTGCATAGTATGCATGAAACAAGAAACAAGTGAATGCTTTCCAATAAGTGACTACAAGAACCAAATGTAGGACAGTCAAAATGGTACTAAATGAGCAGTAGTCACTCTTAAATTCAGTTCAGTTCCCCCAAGAAAATAGAGTCTGTTGCCTCTGCAATGACACTCTTCTGACAGGTTATCCAGATACATTAAGCCTGGAGTCACACCGGAGCCAGAGCAGTGTCCATACAGTTTAAAGGTACAAGGTACTAAAAGGAAGATAGGACGATAGAATTAGTAAACTTTAATTTAAAATACAAAGGTGAACTGTTGTCATCTGAAATATTATAACCACAAAATTGTGGTTTTGTGAATAGAGGCAGGTGAGAGATGCGCCTCCCAACCTCTCCTTAGAGTTCAAAGCAGCAGTAAGCAGACCTATTGTGAGCATCAGGAAAGACAAATTATTTTTGGTGCTGGTTGCTGAAACATGATATCCAGATATTAGTACTACTGATGCAGCATCAAGTGATCTTTTGAAAAAAAAATCACGTCTCTCCCAATCATACACTTGAGAAATCTACAGGTAATCTAAAATCTATGACTTTTTCTTATTTTATTTTTGTCATGATTCTGCCCTTGTGTCCTTTTTGTCCTATAATAAACCCTGTGTAGTGATTCCTGTCTGCGCCTGAGTTCATCCTAATCTCCACGTGACAGAATGAACCGCCGAGCTAAGAACTCAGCAGACAGGATGTCCACCGAGCTTCAGCAACAACTGGAGTTCCGTCAGCAATGCTGGTCGTCATCCCCCACTGACAAGAGGAGGTTTTACCCTCCCATACTCGTCCTAGGGTGAGTGGATCTTGCAGAACTATGCCTCTATGGGAGAGTTTTTCCCGGGAAGAGCCGCAGGTTTCCCCATCGAGGTCCCCACCTTCTGCCCAGCTGCCAGTGATCCCAGAGGGTCGTATCCTGGCCGTTGCAACACTGTGGGGGATCAGGCTCATCCCTCCCCGAATCCTGATGCACCTCCCACACCCATCAGTCTCCACATGAAGTGAGGGAGACGGCTCTCGTGGGAATCTGCCTCGGAATCCTCTGCATCAGAGTCAGCCCTGCCTGAGACCGAACTTCCCCAACCTGTCACAGATCCGGTTATTACCTCTGCACCGCGGCCAAGGAGAAAGAGGAGGAGGAAGGGTCCTTCTGATCCTCCGTCCCTGTCTCCTCATGAGTCCGTGATGCCTCTCCCACCCGCTGCTGTTCCTGAGATTGCCGTTCCTGAGCACTCTACTTTAAGCGCGGCTCCAGAGGTTGCTGCAGAGGAGGCTGTTCAGAAGACTGCAGTGGAGAAGACTGTTCCTGAGATTACCTCAGCAAAAGAGGTTTCTGTACCAGCAACAGAGAGAACAGTGTCTGAGTCAGCAGTCGTGAGCGCTGAGGAGAGAGCCGCGGCCGACTCTGCTGCTGAAGCGGTATTGCAATCTGTTTCGGCTCGTCAAGAGATGCCAGTTGTCATTGCTTACAAGACCCTGTCAGAATATTTGATCCCGAGCCAGCAGTAGTGAGCGCTGATCCTGAGCCAGCCTCAGTGAGCGCTGATCCCGAGCCAGCCGCAGTGAGCGCTGATCCCGAGCCAGCAGCTGCAACTGCAGTGTCCACAGATGTTGTCATGTGTCCTGAAGATGTTGGTGTTTGTCCAGAAGTCACGCCTGTCATGTCCACAGATGTTGTCAAGTGTCCAGAGACCCCTCCTATCATGTCCACAGATGTTGTCAAGTGTCCAGAGACCACTCCCCACCCTACACCACCCAGACCTGCCCGGACCCCTCGTCGTCTGCCTTCGTCCCGTCCACCTAAGACTCCTGCCCCACCCACCCACCCTGGACTTCCCCTCCATGAACTTTGTTGTCCCGCCTCCTCCCCTTCCTTGTTTGTTTTTTCTGATTTGCCACCCTAACCCTGTCATAGTGTTTTCATGTTTGCCTTTATTGTTATTTGTCATGTTTTGTTGGTTTGTGTCTGTGTCTCAGTCAGTCATGTCCCGTGTTTGATGTTCCCTTGAGAAGCATCTGGAAGCCGCTCCTTAAGGGAGAGGTCTGTCATGATTTCTGCCCTGGTGTCCTTGATTTTCCTCTAGTCTTGAGGCAGGATCATGAAAGGCCCATGTTTTGTGTACAAGCACATGGCCTTGTCTTTGGGCCATGTGCTTGTGTTCTCTCGTTTCCTTGCCCCGCCCCCTTGATATCCTAGTTTGGTCATTATTGCTTTACCTGTTTCACCTGTTATGTTATGATTAGTCTCCCTATTTCTATCCCCTTGTATTCACTGTCCTGTGCGGTTCATTGTTACATTGTTACACATTGAAGAGACGTTGTCTAGCCTCTGATTGTTTATCTGTAGAGTTCCTGTGTGAAGAGTCTTTTGTTAACTGTTAGTACCTAGTCTTGTTAAGTCACTTTGTCTTGTCCTAGTTGTTGTTTTCCCCCCCATGGGTTTTGTTTTCCCCTTTTTGTCCTATAATAAACCCTGTGTGTAGTGATTCCTGTCTGCGCCTGAGTTCATCCTAACCTCCACGTGACAATTTTATAACATTTTTCTTATTGCAGCAAAGCTCCCCGTGGATTACCCAATTTATTTATTTTTTTACTTTGTAAGAATGAAAATACCATACATCTTGACTTCATTTCAGTTGATTTGACAAGATTGGACTTTACTTTTTTTAATGGATTTCACATAAGAACTAATGAGATCAGTGGATTGTTCAAGGAAATGTCTTTAAAATTAGTTGCTGCTTTTTTGCTGCTGACAAAATTCTACTTTTTATTTTTCAACTGAGCTTCAGAGCTATGAACAATCACCTCTAGCATTTTTCCTCATTGTCTGAGGTATAAAAGTAATTGATTCTGCAGAGCTTCTGGCAAAGAGAACCTTCACTACTCAAACCCATCTAATGGAGCACATTTTCTCACAGTTCTTTCATTTCTAGCCAGATTAATAAATGAAGAGGGGCACTGAGTTAAACAATGGCCCAAAGGCATTTCCAATAACCTTTTCATATGTAGTTATGAATTTCAAATGTTTGCCATCTAGACATCAGACAGTCTGGCTATTAGTGAAAGACCCTTAAGGCTCTTTCTAACACTATCTGATAATGAAACTACCCTCGGTAACACTTTGTAATAACTTTCATAAATAAATCATTGACAAACATTATACAATGGTTAATAGATGATAAATGTAATATAAGTTAATATAAATTTACAATGCTAGAAATGTGAAATATAATGTTTGTTAATGCTTACTAATGTACTTATAAACATTACCTAATGATTAACATAATCATTATTTAACTTAATTTCAAATGCTTACAAATGCTATTAAACTATAAAACATAAAACACAATCTTCAAATGATTTTGACAGATGGTTTACATATTTGGTCTTCATTTGTTTTGTTGACATCTACTATTTAAACATCTAAACAAATTGTTTATTATATATTTGTTCATGTTTTTGCAGTACACTATCTGAAGTTGAAACTATTCATAATTTGTAAATGTTTATAAATGTCCACTATTATTTTTGTATCTTTATGGACAATGGACTTTAGCTGTAACAAATTTTGCGTAAAGAGTGGTTAGGGAACACAAATTCATAATTATCTATAAGAGTTTATTATATAAGAGTTTTTCTTCAATAAACTTCTAATTTGCTGATTATTAGTTAGTAAGATAGTTTAGGTATGGGGTAGGATTTAGGGATCTAGAATATGGCCGTGCACAATAAGACATCAATATGTGCTTTATAACTACTAATAAACAGCCAATAATATGCTCGTAACATGCATGCTAATAGTTAATAGTGAGAATTGGTCCTTAAAATAAAATGTTACCCATATTTCTAGCTATGTGAATATATATTAACTAATGATCTGCTAAGCATTATATGATGATTGTTAAATAGTTTATTAATTGTAGTTATTATAAAGTGTTACCAATAAATATAAAGAATGACTTCAGTTATGACTGCATTTATTTATTTGTTTGTTTATTTTTATCAAGGCTTGTTTCCACCAAATTTTTATAACTTGATAATGCAAATGTAATGTAAAATATAAAATCAATTTCCACTCACAGTACTAAAAATATTCAATTATTAACTAACAGATCAAAGTTATGTAAACAAAAATGAACTGGGTGGATATTATTCTAGTCTTCCGATCATTTACTGCAGGACATGGAGCAAATTCAGCCAGGCATTGCTGAATAACTGAATTGAATTTGATTACTTAAAGCAAACACACATGGGGTCCCACTCAACTCATTTATGGGCTGTAATGAGTTACGAGGCAAGCATTACAGAGCTATTTATCAAAGCACAGTGAGCCGGGATGACAGAAGTACTTTGTTACTATCATCATACCAGAAGCTCCACAGATTTATGGTATTAGTCTTCTCTATATTTTATTGATTGTGCAGATTTGTGTAAAAAAAAAAAAAAAAAAAAAAAACCTTTATTGAGCCAGTTATGCACTCATCTTAAGTTATAACCTTAACTTCGTCTATTATACAGATTTGCATTTGTAGAATCAATGTTTGAAGTAGACCGGTGCTGTACTGTAATTCTAAAAATCTTCCAGGCTTTTACACCTATCCTTGAGTCTGATGAAGAAACAAATAACATCCATCCTTTGTGCATTCTCCAAACCGTTTATTCTTCGTAGGGTCAATGGGTTGCTGGAGACCATGAACAAATAACATTTATTTCAATAGTCAATAGTGTGGCATTAGTCAAGTCAAGTCACCTTTATTAGAATACAACTTTATACAATACTGGTTGTCAAAGCAATTTTACAGTTCATTGATGATTCAGTGATGTCGTCATCCAGTTCATCTCTCCTCCAATAGTGTCTGTGCAATCAGTCAAGCATCCCCAACTAGGCAACCCAAAAGCGACAATGGCAAGGAGGCAAAAACTTAATCGGTAACAGAAATGGAGAAAAACCTTGCGAGAAACCAGGCTCTGTCAGGGAGTCAGTTCTCTTCTGGCCATACAGAACCAGCATGGTGTGGTTTAATTCCAGGTTGCAAAACAGGTGCAGAGGACTTTTCTGCTTCCTGTGGTCTTGTGCCGAAAGGTTGTTGAGGTGATGAGGTCTTTACAGGGGATCTGTCTCTGGGGCGCATCTAGTGAACATGGTCTGCGCTGACATTCAGGGCTGTAGAGGACGTTTCTGGGTGCTCATCCACCATCTAGTCTATGGACTGGATCTTCGTAGCTATGGTGACCTCAGAATAAGATTGAAAGAGATTAATATTAGCATAGATGCCATTCTTCTTACAATGTAGTGAGTACACGGGTGTTATGGGAAGTGTTCTGGTTCAGACTGACCCGATTAATGCAGTTTAAAAATCTTTTGATGGATTTGAATATTAGAAATGTGAAAGTGCATTATGTGTGTGACAGGTTAAAGAGATGGGTCTTTAATCTATATTTAAACTGACAGAGTTTGTCTGTCTCCCAAACAATGCTAGGTAGATTGTTGCAGAGTTTTGGCACTAAGTAGGAAAAGGATCCACCGCCAGATTGCAAAATTATCAGTTTTGATTTTGCAGCGGACGTGAAGGACCATAATGTGATATAAGCTTGGTCAAGTATTGAGGAGCTAAACCATTCAGGCCTTCATAAGTAATTAGCAAGATTTTAAAATTCATTCATTGTTCAATAGGGAGCTAGTGCAGAGTTAATATGGTCGTACATCCTGGTTCTAATAAGAAGTCTACACTGTAAAAAGTGATTCTGAGTTTTAGTCAGGTGGACAGGTAAAATCATGTCCTGTCAACTTGCAGTGTCTCACTACATAATAGGATGAGTTATAACAACCTCAACTTGAAGGGAAATGGAAAACTTAAAATAACGTGTTCATATAACAACAAAACATAGGTTCTTTCAACTTTCAATTTTCTGCGCATGTGCCAGAAACTCTACGTCACGATGACGTACTATTTTAACGAATTTGAGCCAGACGCGCCATCGCCATTTTCTACACGAGAAGACGAGATCACGACGACACTAGTTGCTGATGCGAGGAAAAAGACGAAGGAGCTCGTATTTGAATGTCTACAGATGGATTTTTATAGTAAGTATACCCTGATTTGTTCTTTCTTTCATGTAAAAATTAGGCTTGTTTCGTTTGCGCTCACCGACCGCTTATTGATTTCATGCTATCACATTTGACAAACTAAGACAACTTGATTAGTAACGTTAATCAGGAGCTAACGTTACACGCACTGGCACGCACATTTTTGCTAGATATACAGTGTGTTAGACACTGAGCTGCTGTCGAGACGTGAGCAGAAAGAGAAGTCGTCTTTGACTAGTATAAGTTAATGTTGGTAAATAGATAAAAAAGTGTACATATAAATTACTTTTTAGCGTGTTCTTGATCGGATCTCATTATCGTTAGAAATACAGAATGACCAGTAACGTTAATATCTGAATCTCCGCCGCCAGTCCATATTTGTGTTTACCATTACGAATAAAAATGCTTGATTTAACGTTACTTCTTGTTTAATGCCCAGTAAAGTCTAGAAAAGGAAAGAGCAAATGGCTGTGGAGATGATGACTCCAGACATTACATTTGTTGATGCTGCTATGAGCAGCACGTATTCTTTGAGAAGGCAAGAAGTCGTTGATGAGGAGCCACCAGTGTCACAAATGAAAATCCGATGGCCAGCAATTTTCACTGAGAGACAGGTAAATTCTGTTTATTTGTTTCTGTGTGCTTTGAATTAATCAGAAAATCTTGGGCTGTGAATGTTGTGCTGTTATATTAGAAAGATATGGGCAAACTTAATATCCTAAGATTATGTTGAGTTATTATTATTTATTTTTTTACTTGTTAATGTTTTAAGACTGTCCCTGAGATCTTTGTTCAATTTGTAAATGTATTTATGTTTTTATAGATCAGCAAAGAATTCACCAGGCTTGTGTCAAAGGATCTGAGCAAGTCCTTTTTGGAAGGTCTTAGATGGTCATCTCTCGAAGCTAATACAGTTATTCCTAACAAAGCGTTATGAGGACATTCCAGAAATGACTTCAATACTGGAGAGCCTTGATAAGAATGTGAGTCAATTTATTTTAAAGCAGTCTTTCTCTCCACAAAATGACAATTCTGTGATCATTTACTCACTACTCACATCATAAACTTATTGATAGTGACATCTTTTCATACAATGACTTAAGAGTAAGCATCTAAAAAGTAATATATTCAATTTCCATGTCATATTCAAAGTCTTCTGAAATCATACAATGTCTTTGTATGATGAAAACATGAAAATGTCAGTCTTTGTTTACAATGATGTTTTATTGTATTAGCTACTACATAATTATCAAGCCTCATTTGTTCTTGCCAGTCTTTTGATCAAATGGCATGACAAGAACTAATGAGGTTTGATTTTGTTGTAGTATGCTGTAGTAACATCAAAAATGATATGATCAGTTCCTTACACAAACTTTTAAAACTTTTAAAAAGGCAACATGAGTTGTCCTTTATAGATCTTAACAGCCTAGCCATTGTTCATTTTCATTGTTATGAATATGTTTGCATGTGTTTGGACTGGCATGTTGGTGAGTAAATTACTTTAATCATCTTTGGTAACCTAACCTTTAAAATAATTTAAAGTGTTGTTACAAACCCAATGGGTCTAATTCATGAAACATTTGTAAATATACGAGTAAATATCTGAGTGATTTGTGCGTAAATAGAACTTTCCGAAAACTCTTCTCCTGATTCACAAAAACTTCGTAAACGTCAGATGTGATAGTGAAATGTGTGTGTGTGTTAATGAATTCCAATCAGTCGTAAATGGGACGCGCGTGCACGCTCACTCTCAATTACCATAAATCCTGCCTATTAAATCCGACTGACAACTATATATGAGCATCATATTATGACACCAAACGAAGGATTTCAACATGTCTTCTCAAAAGCGACTGAAAAAGAAACATTTCTCAGCTGCAGAAATTTAAGTTTTATTATCAGAAGTTCATTCAAAACGCCACATTTTATTTTCAAGTGTAGCCTATTAGTGGCGTATCAGGTCCTAAAAAAGGAAGGTTGGCAGCATATTACAGATCCTATTACTGGCTCTCATAATAAAAGTTAAAAGGCAAAACCGTATGTAATTAATATATATAATATTTTTTTCAAAATGCTGTGTAAATATGTACCCGATTAAGGTGAATTAAAATGCAGCCGTATTAATGAGCAAAACGTTCAGACGTTAAACGCACTATTTACGCGTGGCTGGGAGCAGGTGTAGATTTCTTTCGTACCAACTAACATTTGGAAAATACGAACGTTTTAATGAATCCGAAAATGTACGCCAAAACCACTTTACACGCGATTTACACAAAAATTTGTTCTGCTCGTGTTTCATGAATGAGACCCAATGAATTTAAGGCAGGGGTGTCCAATCCTGCTCCTGGGGAGTTAACATCCTGCAGATTTAGCTTCAACCCAAATTAAACACACCTGAACCAGCTAAAAGCTGGTTCACACGGGACGATTTTAAAATTGTCGGCCGATTTTCCAAACCTGAGAGACCCCACACACGGCGATAAAAAATCACGGGTCTACAGTTTTGGTCGTTCAGTGTGTGGTGTGCAGCCACACGGCAATATCAACACATCACACACGAACCGATTTGACTCCCGAGCATTCCCAGGTCAGACGGGAAATCTCGCAAAATCCACCGAGATCAAACGTGACTTTAGAGTAAACAATCATGGCGGACGAAGAGGATGCAGTGGCCATAGTTTGTGCTTTGTTTTTAACGGAAAAAAAAACATAAGAAAAACAAGAAAAGGCGATGGTCAAAGAGGTGGAGACAACGCGAGCATGGACTATACTTGCTATATCATAATATGGAGATAAGTTGTTGTTTTATCTCATAGAAATGTTGTTACGTACTACACAGATTAATAACCGTTGAAATAAACGTTCATATATTCGTTTCCATGTACTCTGGTGGACTGCAGTTGTGGATGTATGCCCATCGACTTTATTTGTATTTGTTATATTTGTTATATTATATACGCCGGCTGTTTTGATTTTGTTTCCCGGTACTCCCTCATTTGCCTCGTCACCTCGCTTTCTGATTGGCTACACGCCACAGTCCACAGGCTGCGTGATTGTTTGTCCTCGGGGGACACCACACACGAGAAGAAATCGGGCCAAATAAATCCAACATGTTGGATATCCCCGATTTGAGATCGGAGCGGTCCCGACGTTCTTCCGAGCAGAGGAGAGCAGTCTTAACACACCACACACGGCAGGAATATTTTATCAGATTATTTTACGATAATCGGAGCATCCTAAGATTGTCGGAAGGGGTGAATCGGGGCTAAAATCGGCCTAATTATCCTGCCGTGTGAACCAGCCTTAATCAAGTTGTTCAGGATCACTACAAACCTCCAGGCAGGTGTGTTGAATCAGGTTGGAGTTAAACCAACCATCTAACCCTCCAGGAGCAGAATTAGGCTGCTTTCACACTGGGCTTGTTTGCTGCGGTCCTAGCCCGAGCGCGATTGTTTCCGGCGACCCCCGCAGCTTATTACGTCATCACAAACGTGCATGACGCATGATAGAAAACAGAACGTGGGTCAATATATATATATATATTTTTTAATATGATATTACTATCATCCCTTACATGTATTATATGTAACTAAATGCATCATAATAAGCTTTAAACGCATGCGCAGGTCACATTACTTCCTGAACAAGTGCGCACCCGAGTCCGTGTTGCCTTCACATTCACCCGAACCGCGGCACGGTTCGAGTGCAACCGAACAAAGACGACTTCCTCCAGGTAGCCAAGACTACCTGGAGGAAAGCAACACGGACTCGGGTGTGCACTTGTTCAGGAAGTAATGTGACCTGCGCATGCGTTTAAAGCTTATTATGATGTATTTAGTTACATATAATACATGTAAGGGATGATAGTGTTGATGATTTACCTTGGATACGAGCGAGAGTTAGACAGTGTGTTCGTGCATAGCGTGTGGAATCAGGACAACAAATTTGGAAATCCACTATCTCCTCAAAAGAGTTTGTTTGCAAGCAGCGGAAAACCACCTTATGCATCACACACACAGTAAACCTGTGTTGTTCACTCAGCTGCGCATAATAGCACTGAATTAATAAAAAATATATATATATTGACCCACGTTCTGTTTTCTATCATGCGTCATGCACGTTTGTGATGACGTAATAACGCACCAGGGTTTGATAGAATCCAGTTCGCCGGAAACAATCGGGCTCGGAGTCCATAAGACCGCAACAAACGATCCCAGTGTGAAAGCAGCCTTAGACACTCTTGGTTAAGTGACATGAGCTGGTTACATCCACTATTAAATATTATTTTGGTGCTGAACAAAAAGGTAACAAACAACAGTTGTTGTTCCACATCACTGGTGATTTATTTACAACAAAAGTATACAAGTGTACATATTTGAAATTAATGTTTTTATTTTTCAAGACAGGGAGGGGGTGAATGGATAAATGAAAAGAAAAACAAAGGATTGAACCAATAAAGCAGGTACTTTAACCATTCTATATTTTACAGACAACAAACCAAAGAATGAGGACTGCAGCATTGCTTGGCTTGCCGTGGTATATGCGAGAGACTCCTTCTAAATTCATGAAGATATGTGAGGTAAGCTGAAACCTTTAAGGCTAAACAAGGGAAAATTTAGATCTCTTAATTTTCAGGGGTGTGGGGACTTTAAATTGTTTGTGAAATTGGTTTTAAGTAATAGTACCTTAATTTTGTTTTCATTCTGCAAAGCCCAGTGACCGTGAAGAGGATGTGATCAAGGGTGTGGTGATCGGAATCCTAGTGGTTGTGGAAAATGTGATGGAGCCTCTCCCAGAATTCTACAATGACGTTGCCCTGGTGATTGAGGAAGAAGTGGTGATGCGTCACCTGAGTGACATACCTAATGCTTTTCTGAACCTGATGGGCCTGGTGTATGCATTAAACCTCGATAACCTAAGGAATTAAAATTCACTTTTGAAGTGATACAGCGCCTGTTCATTGGAGTTGGATCAGACTCATGCACCGCAAGAGTTCACTCTTTGAATAAGATAAGATAAGAAACTATTTTCTCCTTCTTGCTACTATTAGCACTTAAACCGTTACACTGTTTTAAATATTAAGACCATTGTTATTTTAGATTTCATTGTTTTAAGTGTAACATTGGTATTCTTGAATTGCTTTTGAAACAGACTGTTTTCTTGTTTCCTTGTCCTGCTTGACGTTTGATTGGGAATTGAAGAATTTTATTTGAAGTTGTTAAACAGCTTATAGTGAATTCTTCATGTACTCCTGTTCCTGCAATGAAAATATCTGATAGTGACAAGGAGAGTTATTTGTACTATTCTCTAAGAATGGGTCTGTGCATGAAGAAGTTTGCACATGCTTGTGTGAGCTGAATATATGTGAGGGTTTTTCTTGTGATGTTTTCATATCTTTGCAAGCTAATAGTTTTTGGGTGCAGTGCATCTGTTTAAAAAAATAAATGCTGAGAGATTCAATTTTGCAGCTGTGTTGATTTCATTTAAAAATCTGGTTCCAGGTAGATATCTAGAACTTCTTGTCAAAGCAAGCAATGAAGTCTAGTAAACTCAAAATGTGAAGTTGTGATGTTGATGAAAAATTACTATTTTATGTCAATTAGACTTGGTTAATGGTTGTGAAAACATGAAAAATTAAGTTCAAACAATACGTTTTTAAGTTGACTTAACAAAAAAATCTAAATGCTTATTAATTGATACAGTACGTTGGCCCAATTTACTGCAAGTTATTTCAACAAATACATATAAGTTGAGTGAACTTAACTCCTAATGTTGGCTAAACTTAACTGAGTCAATGCAATAAGATGACTTGACCAAGTCAAGTTGTGTCAACAAATCATTTTTTACAGTGTAGCTGCTACATTTTGGACCAGCAGGAGTTTGTTTATTAAGCACGCAGGGCAGCAACCCAATAAAGCATTACAATAATCTTAACTTGAGGTCATTAACACATGCATTGAAGGGTTAGTTCATCGAAAAATCATAATTATGTTATTAATAACTCACCCTCATATCGTTCCAAACCCGTGAGACCTCCATTTATCTTTGGAACACAGTTTAAGATATTTTAGATTTAGTACGAGAGCTCTCAGTCCCTCCATTGAAACCGTGTGTACGGTATACTGTCCATGTCCAGAAAGGTAAGAAAAACATAATCAAAGTAGTCCATGTGGCATCAGAGGGTCAGTTAGAATTTTTTGAAGCATCGAAAATACATTTTGGTCAGCATTGTCTTCTCTTCCGTGTCTGTTGTGAGAGAGTTCAAAACAAAGCAGTTTGTCATATCCAGTTCGCGAACAAATCATTTGATGTAACCGGATCTTTTTGAACCAGTTCACCAAATCGAACTGAATCGTTTTAAATAGGTCGCGTCTCCAATACGCATGAATCCACTAATGCCTTAACCTGTTAACTTTTTTAATGTGGCTTACACTCCCTCTGAGTTAAAACAAACCAATATCCCCGAGTAATCCATTTACTCAAACAGTACACTGACTGAACTGCTGTGAAGAGAGAACTGAAGATGAACACCGAGCCAACCAGATAATGAACAAAAGATAGTCAGAGGCCTCAAGTCTCTAATGGTCCAGTCTGTAATCATCTCTTGACTACTTTTATTAATCTCTGTCAATTTGACCTTAAATATCTCTGAAACCAAAGACCACAGACTGGTGAATGAATTAAACTTCAAGTCACCAAACGTGCGGCTCATATGATTGGTTGCTCTAGTCCAGTCTTACTCCAGGGAACAACCTCAGAAATATTGAGGTCTACAGCCTTGGCAGCCCCTTAAGTGCATTAACTTGGTTGGTCTGAAAAAAAGAGGGTAGGCCCATCTTCAGAAAATTGTGTAAATCCACTAAAGTGTATTTAACTTTCCTCTCAATCTCCTTGATGTTCTGTCCTGTCAGTTTCACCATGATGTGTATTTATGACCAGATTAACTATGCATCTTGAAAAATGATTTTCTTGCTTATTTATTCTTGTGAATGTGCAACAGACACAGAACAATTATATACCCCTCATATCTGAACTTTACAGTCTTCAGCAGTGGAATGACTGATGCTTCTTTCAGCTCATTAGGAAGCAGGCCCGTCGCAACAAGGCAGGCAAACCAAGCAATTGCTTGGGGCCCTGAGCTGACCTGGGGCCCCAAGACAACGACTGGTTAAGAATAAAATGCAACGACACTGTGTGAGCGCCCCTTTGATCGTCAATGCAGTAACGTGTAATGACACTGTTATCGGGATCCCCCTCAAGGGGGCCCCTCTCAGTAGTCGCTGACAGCAGCCAGCCAACCAAGTGATCTCTGCTTTTTTTTTTTTTTTCGAACGGAAGGAATATGGTTACTGTAATATGTTTTTTTTTAACGGGATAAGGAAAACGCAGATCAGAAATCGCATACTGCAAGGAGTCAGCAGTGTTTTGATTTGAGGGCTCAGGCAAACGTAAAGAGAACGTCGTGGCATGTTTCGATTGCAAGAATCGCGGAATCCAGTCATAAAAACGGAATTTACAGTTTAACGCAGAATGACACGTAATTTGCCAAATTGTGAATTAATTAATTAAAAATAGGTCATTGCACTTGCATCAAACCACGATATGGACTAATATATGTAAATATTAAGCCGGAACAGTCTGTTTAAATATGAATCCTGCATGTTCTGCGTGTCTCTGTTAATGAAAGGAGCAGAAGCGCATCTTCCTTTATTAACACACTGAAGCGCGCGTGACGCTCGCAGTGATTTCAGTCTCGCGTCTGATGTCTCACTAAATTAGGATGTGAACACATGAACAACATCTACAGAACTGCTCTGACAGTCACTTCATGAGCATTTGACCGTTTGATTTGAGTAAAATTAGAGTCACATCACATACACAGAGCTGTAAAGGTACGTCAACCCGTCAAAATAAAAGTCCTGTTTTAGACAAGTATTTGCCAATGTTGATGGTGTTTAATGTGCATTTCAGAAAATGCTTTATTTAAAAACCCACCTGAATGGCACTTAAATGCACTTAATTAATCTGTCAACTTTATTGTCATTGTTCAACGTACAAGTACAGACAGAGAAACAATGATTAATAATTATTTTTTTTTATTTTTTTTGATGTATGCATTGCATTCTATGCATTTAAAAAATTAAAATATTTTTTTTCTAAAAAAGGAAACTTAGTTGTTCATTTAACACACCCCTGAGCTGGTAATAGTGACCTCTTTCAATATGCTAACAGTGAAATGGTAAAACGTACTTCACAGGTAATTTCAGATTTTTGTTTAAATTATTTTCCCAGCTACACCATCAACTTCATCCTCAACATCAACAGATGCATCACTTCTCAGTGCTGATGTTTCCTCTATATAACACAAGGTACCACAAGCTCTATAATTATAGCTGATATCCTGCACAGCCCAGAGTTTAAACTGATAAGTGAGTGGCTGTCAGAGATGTATAGTAACGAAGTAGAACTACTTCACTACTGTACTTAAGTACTAAAAGGCGGTATCTGTACTTTACTAGAGTATTATTTTTTTCTCCTACTTCCACTTTTACTTCGGTACATATTTTCGCTGAATTTAATACTTTTACTCCGATATTTTTTTTTATGTGCTGCACAATTATAATAATGTTACGAATCATTCCATTACAAACCACTGCCAGAACTGTAGATGAGAGGTGTGATGACGCTGGCACATCATTGAGCGAATCAAGCGAGACTGCGCGTGCTGACTGAACTGCTGTGAAGAGAGAGATGAACACCGAGCCGAGCCAGATAATGATCCGTTCACGAGTCAAGAACCGGTTGCATAGGTTTTCGGATGACCAGTAACGTTAGTTCTTTCTGACAGTTCGATTCAATAAACCAGTTGAAGAAAACAGTTCACCGATTCTTTTGCGCTCGATGCAATGGCGTCATTGGCGTTGACTGCACATTGGCTCATAACATTAACACAGAATTAGTTCAGAATCAATCACCAAAAGAATCAGTTCGGTTCAGACGCTCTGTGTTTCGGTTTGCTTCACGCTAAATCACACATGCGCAGTATCATCAGCTCCTCGGTTCACGAATCGGACGCGTCTGACAGAAACGGTTCTTGACTCGTGAACGAGTCATTATCTGGCTCGGCTCGGTGTTCATCTTCAGTTCTCTCTTCACATCAGTTCAGTCAGTGTACTGTTTGAGTCAATGAATTACTCCGGGATATTGGTTTGTTTTAACTCAGAGGGAGTGTCAGAAACATTAAACAAGTTAACAGCTTAATTCATCTGTGGATTAATGCGCATTGGAGACGCGAACTGTTTAAAATGATTCAGTTCGATTTGGTGGACTGTTTCAAAAAGATCCTGTTACATCAAACGATTCGTTCGCGAACCAGATATCACAAAACTGCTTTGTTTTTAACTGTCTTACAACAGACACGGAAGAGAAGACAATGCTGAATAAAGTTGTAGTTTTTGCTCTTTTTGGACCAAAATGTATTTTCGATGCTTCAAAAAATTCTAAATGACCCTCTGATGTCTTACGGGTTTGAAACAACATGAGGGTAAGTTATTAATGACATCATTTTGCAAATTGGGCTAACTAACCCTAGTAACCATTTTTTGTTTACAAGAAGTTACAGTCAAGGGAATTGTTATTGTCCTTTAGGTTAATCATTTGAAATAGTAAAAACAATATGTTCAAACTTTTGACTACTTTCTTTAAAGGGGGGGTGAAATGCTAGTTCATGCATACTGAGTTTTTTTACACTGCTAAAGAGTTGGATTCCCATGCTAAACATGGACAAAGTTTCAAAAATTAAGTTGTACGTTTGAAGGAGTATTTTTGTTCCAAAAAAAACCTCTTCCGGTTTGTCACAAGTTTCGGAAAGTTTTTTTCGAGTATGGCTCTGTGTGACGTTAGATGGAGCGGAATTTCCTTATATGGGTCCTAAGTGCGCACTCTTCTACCGAGTAACCGAGTTACTTCTATCAAGTAAACAACATGCGATGTTGTCATCAAACTGCAGTTTCCACATGTACAGCTTAAAAAAAAAAAAAGACGACAAAGTGGAACTTAGTCATTTTCCAAAACCGCTAAGCAAATATATACAGTTTCAGTACATACCACATAGCATACCGCCTTTGCTGATGCTGCTCTTGTTAAATTTCAGCCTCTGGATCTGTATCACAGCTTCCACATGCTCTCAACTCAAAAGCCTACTGGCGCTCGTGATTCTTTAGCTCCGCCCACACGTCACGCCTCTAGGCGCTCGTGTTTTTCCGGGAAAAATCGCTACAGACTATCTTTCTCTTATAAATATAATAAAAAATATAGCTGCAAGCAGCAATCACGGGGCCAAGCATTCCAGCGGCAACATCAGGAGCTAAGCATATGTAGCATCAGACCAAATGCAACGATGAATAATGAAATTAATAATTGCATGATTGTAATTGAAATGGCTGAAAATCGTTAATAAAAGTTCCACAGCGAGGAGCTAAGCATGGCATGGAGCATCAGACCAAATGCAACGAGTAAGCAATTATTGGAAGAGTGTAATTGAAACAGCCAGTAAAACTCCAGTAAAATGATTCATTATCATTTTTGGAAAATAGGTGGCGCTGTAATCAAATCGCTTTGTTGTGTTCTGTGGGAGGTGACAATGTTGTGGGCAATTTCTTTCAAAATACTTACAGACCTTTAGGGCAATGAGTCGAACATGCCCACCGAGTTTCGTTCCGATCGACTTCCATTAACCTTGTCAAATAGGTGCTTAAAGTTGTTTGGCCAATGGCGGCCATGTTTTTTAAGATAAGTGAAATTCCTCATAGAGCACTTGTGCCACATTGGGCCATATCAATTTTCAAGTTGATTGGATCAACGGTTGCTTAGTTATAGCCATTTGATTTTTTTTTCATCCTGTAGCGCCACCAAGTGGCAGATATGGAAAAAAAATAATAATTTGACTAAAGTTTTTGTTCATGCATATGAGTTCTGAGTTTGGTGAAGATATCTCATTTTGTTCCCGAGTTATAGCCTTTTTCGTAAAATTGGTCCACGAATTTGAATGTTTTGGGTCACCTGGTTTTTTGTTCAGTCTTGATCAAACCACTGCAATAATATTCTCTGGACTCTCTAGATCAATAATTTTCAAAAATATGTTGCATTTTGTACTTTGGTTAGCTATAAGAGGTCATTTAGGAAAGGGCCGTGGCCACATGTAACCTAAAGCCTATAAAACTGAAACAAAAACTCAAAACTTTATGAAACTTGGTTATAACATGTGAAAGATGACCCACCAAGCATGCAAAGTTTCATTAAGATCAGAAAATAGCTGGTGCTATAACAGTTAAAATGGCCTAAAAAACAAAAGATTTCTGTTGTGAATGGCATTAAACTGCAAAAAAAAAAAGGGGGTAATATAATCACATATGCATTAGATCTGTATTTTTTCTAAACAATCATGCAAAATTTAACAGAGATTAGGTAAAAAAGAACACTGTAATACTTATAAAGCTTCAAAACCCAGTGTTGAATAAAAAATTGCAATTATAACCACTAGATGTCACCGGAAGACCACTAATGAGCTCAGTAAAGACTAAAACATTACAGTTTATGGGCTTGTTGAGGGATTCATCTAGAAAAAATGTATATTACTATTATTTAATATTACTGTTCAAGCATTTCAGATCACATTGAGTCAAAGTTTACCAATTTATTCATACAGATATATCTAATGTTTATAATTATGCCAGATTATGATTGCAATGAAACCTGAAAAATGACATAGAAGCCCATAAAAACAGAAGACTTGCAATAGGTTTTATCACCCATCATTTATTTTAATTATCTATATATAACAAAATGTGTGCATCTGTGTGTGGGTTTAAGCATGCTTATTGAGTATTAATATACTATTTTAAACATTTCATGTTTGTGTGTGTCTGTAATTCTGTTCTATTCTTTTACTGTCAGCCATATCTAGGTTATTTAAAATCAGTGCAGTACTATTATCTAGACTGTGAAATTATACATAAATTGCGTATGCTTCTTTGGAATGAAATTAAGACAACATATAACAGTTATAAAGGTTAAAGAGACAGTGTTGTATGATAAATTGCATTTACGACCACTAGATGTCACTGGAAGACCACTAATGGGCTCACTAAAGACTAAAACATTACAGTTCATTGACTCGATGATCGATTCATCTAGAAAAATATATATTACTATTATTTAATATTACTGTTCAAGCATTTAAGATCACATTGAGTGAAAGTATATCTACTACAAATATCTACATACAACAAAATGTGTGGGCATGTACTTCTCTCTCTGTGTGTGTGTGTGTATGTGTAATCATGCTTATTGATTATTCATATAATAGTTGAACCATTTCATTTCTGTGTGTGAGTGTCTGTGAGCCTATTCTCCATGTTAGACAATGGCACACACAAGTTTGGCTTAATTACAACAAAGCTTTGCAGAGATATAGCCTCAGACTCATTTTGTGAAGATGCCTGACATCTGAAGCAGCGCTGTACAAAAACGGTTTTGTCTATTGACACGAAATCCATAACTTTTTGTCAGCACGGTCTGAAGATGATCTGATTCAATTTTGGTGAAAATCAGACAAACGGTTGAGGATGAGTTTAAAAAAAAAGGTTTTCAACATGAATCAAAATGGCGGACAGGAAGTTTTGCTTAATATGACATAATTGGTATGCATGTTGTCGGCATGTCCCAAGGAACATTTTGAGACATGTTTCATGATAATAGGCTAATGCAATCAAAAGTTATTAGCATTATTGGAAATGTAATAATTAGCGGTTATTGATTGGTTTATTACTCTTGACCAATAGGTGGCGCTGTGACCAAAATGATGTGGCGTGGTCAATGTGATGTGACAATGTCACATATTAAGTTTTGTGTAAATATCTCCAACCTTTGCAGAGATACAGCCTCAGATGCAGTTTGGCATCTTTCCAGCAAATTCGTTGGTACGCTAATTGAAAACGGTTACGATTATCGACACAAATTCCATAACTTTTTGCCAGCATGGTCTGAAGATGATCCAAATCAAATTTGGTGAAAATCTGAGCAACGGTCTAGGAGGAGTTTGAAAAAGTAGGTTTTCAACATGAATCAAAATGGCGGACAGGAAATTTTGCCAAAATTGACAAATGGGGTATCGGTGTTCTCGGCATGACCCAAGGAATCTATCAACATCAGCTTTGTTACAATAGGCTAATGTATGCAAAAGTTATTAGCATTTTTCGAAAAAATCGTTATAACTATTGACCACAAGGTGGCGCTGCCCCCAATTTTTTTGTGTACATTCAGGGCATGGAGCCGGGCATTTTTGTAATTATTTGCGAAACAATACGGAACTTCATTCTTAAGATACAGCAATTTACAACTAAATCCAAAATGGCCGACGCCCAAAATGGCCGAATTGGGAAAATTCGGTATCATTCGACTCGGAATGATGCACTGAATCTAAAGACTTCTGATTTTTGGCAAAACCGTTCAGAAGTTATGAGCAAAAACATGCATTTTTCATATCTCCTGACCACTAGGGGTCACAGCGCCGAAACACTGCAGGTAGTCCCAGGGAATGGTTGTTATAAGACCCACCAAGATTGGTCTCAATAGGCCAAACCGTTGCGGAGATATAGCCTCACGTTCACGTTTGCGTGCTTTTCGAAGAATTCGTTCATGAGCTATTCGGAAACGGTTTGAGAAATGAACTTGAATTCCATAACTTTTTGCCAGCATGGTCTGAAGATTATCTGATTCAATTTTCGTGACAATCGGTGCAACGGCCTAGGACGAGTTCGAAAAAGTAGGTTTTACGAACAATTGACGATAGCGAAAAAACTAAGCCTTGCGATTTTTGAATTTCGGTGTCCATTCGACTCGGCATGAGCCAAGGAATCACAGGAAAAAAGAATTTTCATTTTGTGGCTTACGGTTCAAGAGTTATTAGCATCAAGTTTTTGAAAGTTTAGACAATTGGTGGCGCTAGAGAGTTTGAGTTAGAGACTTCAAATTTGCTACGGTTAATGTTCAGACAGTCCTCTATTAGTGTGCCAAATTATACAACTTTCCCGCAATCGGTTCTATGGGCTACCATAGACTTGGGGTGGAAGAAGAGGAAGAATAATAACGCCAACAAACACAATAGGTGCCTTCGCACCTTCGGTGCTTGGCCCCTAATAAACACTTTTTGGAGTTATGAAGGATGCAATACTACTCTATAGGTACTCAAGATTAACAGGATATTGAGTGAAAACGAGCATTTCACCCCCCCCTTTAATAGCTACATAACACAATACTTCTACTTTTACTTTCAGTACTTGAGTAGTAAATTTTAAAATAGACTACTTGCAATACTTAAGTACAAAAAATGTTGAATACTTTAGTACTTCTACTTAAGTGTGGTGCTTAAAGAGCACTTCTACTTCTACTCAAGTCACTTTTTTTGATAGAGCACTTGTACTTTTACTCAAGTATGGTTCTCTAGTACTTTATACATCTCTGGTGGCTGTCATATTATTAGAAAAAAAAAACAGTGCAAATCATTATTGAATTCCCACCAAACTATTTTTTCAAGCAGTATTTGCACTGTAAACCTTTTTTTATTTATATAAAGTGTGGGTGAACTTAAACTGTATGGCTATGCTGTGGTTCCTGTAGGCTTTGCGTGCATGCGGGGGGTCGGGGGGCCTCTATGTCCATTTTGCTTGGGGCCCCCAAATTCCTTCAAACGGCCCTGTTAGGAAGTGTGGTGATTTTTGCAGAATGTAATTCTGGATAGCACTATATGCACTGGTGGATTTGTTTTAAAAAAAAAAAAAAAAGGTACCATTTTTGCCAAATGTGTAATGTTGGTTTATTCGAACCAATGGCATGCTGTCCACAATGGCTTTTGGGAAACTATTATTTTATAGCAGTAAATTAATTTCACTGCTATAAAAACGACAGCAGTTCTGCTCTGGCTTTGTTTGGGAATATTTTCTTTTGTGAAACTGAAGAAAACACACATTATTGTGTCTAAAATGTAACTCACTCAATGAACCTCTTGGTGAGCTGAATCAGGTGTGTTATATTTTATATTAGTTACTCTTGCTTTTGTGAAATCAATGAATAACAATTGGAGGGGGTCCAATTGTAGGGGTCCCATGAATCATTTTATTTTCCCGTATCCCCCACACACAAGGTCTCTAATCCACTTGCACTTGATCATAAAACACTGCATTCTGTTAGAAATGTAATGCAGCAGTAACATGTAACTTGTAGCTATACTTTAATTACTATTTTGAAAAATATAATGTTTCAAATAACTCTTTTAAATACTAAAAAAGTAATCAGATTACAGTTATGTTTTACAACACTGTCCAGGACAGATTTGAGAAGCACTGGTATGAAGTATGCCACCACTGGAGTCTGGAGCAAAGGGAACTTGTTCTGTGGAGTGATGTGATGCATGCTTCTCTAAATTGACAGTCTGATGGGCAAGGCTGGGTTTTGTGGATACTGGGAGAATTTATCCTGCCTCACTGCATTGTGATGTAATGTTTGGTGGTGGAAAGATAATGGTATGGTGCTGTTTTTTTTTTTAGAGGTTGAGTTAAGCCCCTTGCTTCCAGTGAAGTGACTTTGTGGGAACAGACTGAGGAAGGCAGTTTTATATTCCAGCATGACAGTTCAAAAGCAAGGTCTATAAAGACATGGTTTGATATGTTTAATGTGGAAGAACTTGGCTGGGCCACTCAGAGCCTTAACCTCAACCCCATGGAACACCTTTGGGATAAACTGGAATGGAGATTGTGAGTCAGGACTTCTCGTCCAAAATCAGTTGGACCTCACAAATGCTCTACTGGAAAAAAATTATGTAAAATAAAAAAAAGGAATAAAACCTAAAAGAGTGACAGTTGTAATTGATTCAAATGGGAGACCACCTACATTTTAATATGTATGTATTTAACCCTTATGCGTTGTTGGGGACGTTTTCGTCCACTAGGGGGTAGAGTTGAGTGTTATTTTGGCCACAACTTTCTCTGTGTTTCAGCAAATGGAATAATTTTTGGTGGCAAATCTTATTTTGACACATACTTTGGGAAAATACTTTGAAAATTTTGGAGAACATCCACTAAGTTAAACTGCTGTAAAAATGTTTCAGATAATATATATATAATTTATTTTTTTATTTTTTTTGCATAAATCTATTAATCAAACCCCAAAACCCAAAAACAAACAAAAGAAAAATCCAAGATTTTAAATCTTTAATTACAAAAGTTCATAAATGATGTCACTGGTTTAAAAAAAAAAAAAAAAAGACATTTAAAAATATAAAACAATATAAAAAGTGATTGTGGACTAGATATTTTTTTACCTTTTATCACAATCTTGGGCATGTCAAAGATGAGTAACAACATTGGCTTTGATACATTATTAGTTTTTGTGCAGCATTAGATTTTTTCTCTCTCTCTCATTTATTGTTCGTGGCTGTTTTTGCTCCATTGACTTCCATTATAATTATCATTATAATTTTTGATTGCAAAGCCATGACACCATAAAATCATGCATTCTTGATTGTTGGTGGTTTTACCTGTTGGGAAGAGGTAAATGTTTATATATATATATATATATATATATATATATATATATATATATATATACAGTTGATCACTAGGTGGGACCATTAACCTTTTAGATAGGCCTGTGCAGCAAAAAAAATAAATAATAATAACCTTAGTTTCTGGCTTCTACAGGTCCTTCTCAAAAAATTGGCATATTGTGATAAAGTTCATTATCTTCCATAATGTAATGATAAAAATTAAACTTTCATATATTTTAGATTCATTGCACACCAACTGAAATATTTCAGGTCTTTTATTGTTTTAATACTGATGATTTTGACATACAGCTCCTGAAAACCCAAAATTCCTATCTCAAAAAATTAGCATATTTCATCCGACCAATAAAGGAAAGTGTTTTTAATACAAAAAAGTCAACCTTCAAATAATTACCGTAAAACTTCAAATAATAGCCGAGTCCCAAATAGACGCCTGTCTTTTTAAACGCCTGGTGTGACGACAGGTTTGGGTAAATAAAGGCCGGTCTCAAATAGAGGCCTGGTCTGTTTCAAGGGTGGGAAAAGCTGGATACGGAGTGGCTGAAAAATTCCTTTGCGCGCGCAAGAGCCGTCCGCATCTGGCCGAGAGCTGTTAGTGCAAGCAACGTAGTTAGTGGAGGCTGAAGAGGGAGAAGTGGAGGAGAGCGACGTGGAGGAGGAATCCGCCAATTAATTTGTAATTGAAAATCGCGGGGATGATGATAGTGATGAATAGAGTAATTTTCTATCACATGATTGCAGTTGTTTTACAGGGTAGCCTTCATTCTTTCTTGTTGATTTGTTTCGGGCAACAAGTTCATATGCTCGATGGATTTTAGTGGTAACTTCCATTGTTCTGCCCATTGCTGTCATATCGTTTCATTTTTATGCTGCCAATAATCTAAGACATTTCTTAGATTAAATGATTTGTTAAACACATTCTAATTAATTATAAATAAAACGTAATATAATGTGGTAACCTCCTACTGTCATGCTTGAACATCTCAACACTAAATTATAGGCCTGTCTCTTATAGACGCCTGTCTCAAATTCAAGCCGGTGCAGTTCGGCGATTTGGGTAAATAGAAGCCTGGGCTATTATTTGAAGTTTTACGGTATATTCAGTTATGCACTCAATACTTGGTCGGAGATCCTTTTGCAGAAATGACTGCTTCAATGCGGCATGGCATGGAGGCAATCAGCCTGTGGCACGGCTGAGGTGTTATGGAGGCCCAGGATGCTTCGATAGCGGCCTTAAGCTCATCCAGAGTGTTGGGTGCTGCGTCTCTCAACTTTCTCTTCACAATATCCCACAGATTCTCTATGGGGTTCAGGTCAGGAGAGTTGGCAGGCCAATTGAGCACAGTAATACCATGGTCAGTAAACCATTTACTAGTGGTTTTGGCACTGTGAGCAGGTGCCAGGTCATGCTGAAAAACGAAATCTTCATCTCCATAATGCTTTTCAGCAGATGGAAGCATGAAGTGCTCCAAAATCTCTTGATAGCTATCTGCATTGACCCTGCCCTTGATAAAACACAGTGGACCAACACCAGCAGCTGACATGGCACCCCAGACCATCACTGACTGTGGGTACTTGACACTGGACTTCAGGCATTTTGGCATTTCCTTCTCCCCAGTCTTCCTCCAGACTCTGGCACCTTGATTTCCGAATGACATGCAAAATTGGCTTTCATCCGAAAAAAGTACTTTGGACCACTGAGCAACAGTCCAGTGCTGCTTCTCTGTAGCCCATTTCCTGCACACGCCTGTGCAAGGTGGCTCTGGATGTTTCTACTCCAGACTCAGTCCACTGCTTCCGCAGGTCCCCCAAGGTCTGGAATCGGTCCTTCTCCACAACAGGTGTTCAGAGTTAATTAGTTGATTCAGATGATTAGATTAGGTTGAGAAGGACCTGTATATGGAGTTATATGGAGTATAACAGCAAATTATAGTGTGTGTGTGTGTGTGTGTGTGTGTGTGTGTGAGTGAGAGAGAGAGAGAGAGAGAGAGAGAGAGACCTTTGCGCACTTACCTTGATGTAGCTGAAAATATCTAAATATGCACCTCAGCTCTCAGAACTACATAGATTAAACAATAAAAAAGAAGTGTGTTATGCACCTGCTGCCATTTGTTGGTGAAAAGTACAGACTAAACAAAAACAAGTGGATTTAAACACTTGCATGCCATCCTGCTGGTCATTTGATGGTGAGAAGAGCAGCAAGCAACATGAGAAAGGGCTTGACTTGTACCGAAGTTTTAGAAATGATTGTGCAGCTTGACCCCTGTTTTTTTTATTTTTTTATTTTTTCAGCATGTCCACATTTACTGCACACTTGTCTAGGAAACATTGTGATGGCTCTTAAGAAAAACAGTTTGTATAATTCGCACATCCTGGTGGCATGTCTGATAGTTCTGACCATCAGTCGGAAGTACTTCATGAGGCTCTATGTATGGAACAAGATGAGGCTCCAAGTATGGAACAAGATGACAGAGCAGAAAGTGTTGATGAAGCACTGTTTTTGAGACATCTTGCTTTATTTGAACTTAAATTGCAATCTAAATGTCTACTTCCATCATCTGTAATTCAAACAATTGTTAGTCAATTTCAAGAAATTCATGACATGAGTAAGGAACATCTGCTTTTCAAGTTAAGAGACAAATAAGCAGCGTTACAGCTTCCTGAAAGGCATATAAATGCCATTTTTTTATGTTTTGCGTAGTGATGACCTTTTTCAGACTTAAAATTTACACATACTTTATACTGACAAAAAATGAAAAACCTACTTCAAAAGTAATTTTAACCATGTAGCACCAGTTCCAGTTTTTCTTGGAAAAAATTAGACAGGTAAAGAGTGCTTTGCACAATATGTTCAGATCAAAGAAACCATACAGACACCGTTACAAGTTGACACAGTAAGGGAACATCACAAACAAATGTACTATAATGTTCCTCGTAAAGATGTTTTTCGGGACATTTGGGATGGCAACAGCATAACAGAAAATAGTTTGCTTAGAAATGACCCCTCATCTTTTGGCATAATTCTCTACCAGGATGCATTAGAAGTTGCCAAACCTCTTGGTTCTGGTAGAAAAAAAACACAAGTTGCTCTGTGTATATGCTACCCTTACAGACATCCCTCCACATCATAAGTCTAGCATTGACCAGATGCAACTTGTTCTTATTTGCAGAGAGCAGGATTTCAAGTTTTTCGGGCAAGAAAAATTATTCCAGTCACTCATCAAAGACCTCAAAGATCTTGAGGTAAGTGGTGTTATTTTGCCTTGTGGAAAAGTTTTCTTGGGAACATTAACCGTAATTTGTGCGGACAACCTGGGCTCACACTGTAATGGTGGATTTGTAGAGAATTTATTTTGGAATTTAAAAAAAAAAATGTTTAAAAAACATCGATAGAGAATCATTTAGAAAAGATCCTCTATCTAAAGATACTAAGCGCACAGTTGAGTCATACAAAGAGCATGCTGAGCGTGATGGTGCTTCGAGTGCAGTTGAAGGGATGAAATTTGATTCTTTGTTCAATAGCCTCTGTCACTTTCATGTATGCCAACTGATACTCCCTGTCTTGGCCATGACATATTTTAAGATGTTGCTTCATATGATGTAGGTAAAACACCTTGTGACAGTGGATAAGCAGTTAACTTACCAGGAATTAAATCAGAGAATTAGTCAGTTCTCATACTTTAGTGATGCTAATGACAAACCCATTGAGGTTGCTCCGGTTGGGGATAAAATTTCTGGCCATGCTGTGCAAAACTGGTACTTACTTAGGATGCTTCCAGTTTTGATTGGAGATAATATTAAAAGTCCAGCTGAAAATTAGGTATGGCAGCTTGTGTTACAGCTTCGACAAATTGTAGAGCTTATTTGTGCACCAGCTATTTCTGCAGGCCAGATAGACTTCCTTGAAGTATTGATTGATAAGTGCTTGCATACTCTATGTAAAGCCTTTCCAAATCATACACTGAAACCAAAGCACCACTATATCATTCACTGCCAGTTTAAAATTAAATTTTGAATTTAGAAGTGGCAAACACTGAGGTTGCCAAAAAAAAAAAAAAAAAACACTTTGATGATGGGTTTGTAACTGGAAAGCTCAAATTGGTTCTTGTTCATCAGGGTTCATTTGTACATTTTGTCATACAGGAATATCAGGCTGTGTTGGTTCCTAACATGGGTGTTTACAGTTTTGCACCAACTGAGAGAATGTGCTGTGTAAAACACGAGAATCTTTTAGATTATTACCCACTGCCTGAGAACAGTGTGTGGCATGCCTGTATATTGTCTTCATTACTCTTTTCTCTTCTTATAGACCAATGTCTGCCTGGAGTACTGAGGTTAAAGACATAATTTTGCAAGCATTGCCTAACTTATCCTCAGATGTTCTGCAACAGATACTTTTAAAACTTCAGAGCTCTGGGCTAGAAAGCAAGGAAGATTTGCAGTATGTTCAAGAAAAATACCTTACTGATGTCTTGCCAGTTATCAGTTATTCATCTTAGAAAGCTTCTTCAGGTCTTCAAATCAGGTAATTTAACAAAGAAATTTAAGGTTAATGAACATTACCTGCACATAAAATGTAAATATTTTCTTACAGGCTGTGGCGTTCTTTACTTATATATAGAGGCATACTAGAGGCAAAAAGACAGCAACTACAGGACATTTACAGCAAGGAAGGAACTGCCAGAATTGCGAAAGTAGAAGTACAAAATCTGATGGAGACAACATTTTGTCTGCAGCATCAGCATTTAAACTCCACACCTGATCCTTCCGTTGATGACATACGGAGCAAGTGGCCTTACCTTTTTAACCAAAATCCATCTGTGCCCATTTTCATTTGCTTACTGAAATTGATATAATGCACGCATTAGATATGTCCATGAAAGAATGTGGAAAGGCCATTCTTGAGTACTTCAAAAGCAGGCCAAAAGATAAAGTCATGAAGGATGTCTTGTCCCAGGCTGACAGCCAAGAGATTGCATACACTGTAAAAAGTGAACATGGGTCTAAGTTGGAATACTAGAACTATTTGAGTCTATTTACTTCGTATTTCTGCTTTCCTAATCGTAATGGATTATTGTACACTCATTCAACTTGAGTGCATAGAAATTCACAAATACTCAAATATCTCACTTTCACCCAAAGTATAATTTCCCTTTAAAAGAATCTCTGTGTCAGACGTTTTTTTTTTTTTTTTTCTGATGTCATGATACACAAGCCCGATTTCAACTTCTGTTGCTCAACTGACAGCCTCCATTTTTTTTCTCTCCGGACTCAACTTTTGGACGTGTGTTTTAGTTGTTTATGAGTTTATTGATGTTGTTTGTGAACATGAATACGAACGAACATGTAATTAACCAAATTTTTGAACGTACGTTTCAAAATAGCGTTACTGAACATGTTCTATGTATACAATATGTTGCATTTACTCGTTTGTTTTATACAAATGTGATCAGTTTGGATCTTGGGAGTGTGTGTATAAAATTATTTTTTTAATTGATGCCTCCTTAAGTTAATGTTAACCGTCTGTGCGCGCGAGATATTGGAAATGCATTGGGCAGGAAGTGCTTGGAGAGCGGGATAAAATGCTCGAATTTTATTTCCTGCATTAAAGTATTGAGTATGATTTTAATGTAATGTTTGTCTGTTCCTTTATTTGTCTTTGAAAACGTTAGCTCTGATTCATTCATCGATACATTTTTTCGCCCAGAAATATGATGATGAAAGTCATTGGGTTAGGGTGACCATACGGGACTCGTCCCAGTGATGATTTTAATAATGCCTAAAACATCCAGAGCGGTTTGAAATATAACATGCAGGTATTGTACATAATCGACCAATTGTGGTGCTGCGTGTGAGAAGGTGAGATCTAGAGGGAACGATCAAAGCAATTAAAATATAGGTTTGTTCGTTTGATTGAGTGTCGCTGCAAACAAATCCCCCCCCCCCCAAAAAAAACAAAAAAAAAACAAAGTGCGCCACAGTGCTTCAAGTCAAACAAACGAATAAACACGTGAAAGCGATTAGAAACCATAAGGAGCCGTCTGCTCTGCTCTTTGTAGCTCTCATGTATGTTACACAACGATCAATCTGCACAGTGCAAATAGCCAAAACCTGGATATTGTAGGCAATATTAAAATACTGGATAAAATCCCAGGAGTTAGCCCATTGACTGATTCCCTGATCAGTGCCCTGAAAAATGAAAGTGTTGTCAAGGAGAAAATGTCTCTCATGTTTGCTTACAGATGGCAGGAGGTAGTTAACCAGGAGCTCAGTGTCAGGGATTTCAGGGCGAGGTGACCTGTGCTTTTCAGACATTATGAGGTATTGAAATAAGTTAAAATTCTAGTTTTACTGGCTAAATACGTTATTTGAGTTGATATAATACAATTTTGCATTTGCAGTTTGACTGTTGTTGACTTTTTTTTTTTTTTCTCAGATCAATGCAGAGTTCCATAGGCTTATGTGTGTTCCACTGGAAGACATGTTCTTTGCACAGTTGGATGTATACATGAGTCAACTAATCAGAGTAATCCATCCAAAGGAGGAGCAACCCCTGAGAAGACTGCTGCAATTTTTCATATATTGGATCAGGTACGTCTGTGTTTTACATTAATATCAACTAAATCTTATTTTAGTCACAGTATGTTTTACAGTAACATTTAATTGTTAAACACTTGTTGCATAGCCTGGAAATTTGAAATTTTCATCACCACCCAATCAAAATTGATAATTTAAAAGTGATCGTTCACTCATAAAATAAAAAAAAGTCTGTTTATCTACCATCCAAGATGTAGGTGACTTTTTTTCTTCAGTAGAACAGTAAAGAACTTTATTATTTTTTTTTATAGCTTAAACTGTTTTTTTTTTTTTTTTTTTTTTTTTTTTATTGAATTAATTCAAGTAAAAAAAAATAGTAAAACATACAGGCAAAACAAAATTAATACCTGTGGGTTGTGACAATTTATTGAGGTTTTATGAAGTGAAACGATTCGGTCTATGCAATAATTATTATTGTTTTACTCTCAAAGTGACTAGCCATTGACTTGCATTATATAAATCACAGTGGACTATGGTTTCAGCAAAAAAAATGCTATACTGAAGAAAAAGTCTACATACATCTTGGATGGCCTCTAAATTAACAGCAAATTAGAATGTTTGGGTGAACTACTGTGTCTCTTTAATCAAGAATGATTAAATATATTAGGGTGTAAAGCTAATTGTTATCAATTGCTTTATCACAGAGTGAAAACATTCACGTGAAAAGAGAGTGGGTCCTGAAGGCCCTCATCGTTTTCATAGGGGGAAATCCTTAAGGAGTATCTTGTGAGTTGAAAGTACACATATTGTATTTTGATTTTTCAAAAAGTATAAAATGTGTTTTGTAGTTATGAATGAAAAATTTAATAATAATAATAATGTACACTACTTTAGGAGAACCAGCAGATGATTGCGAGGGTGAGCTGGAGCAGCTCACCATGGCGGTGTATGTTATTCGGAAGGAAGAGGGAGAACATCACGAACCACAGGCTGACATAGGCGTCGTCATCAAGGGTGTTAAAGTTCTGAATGAGCTGCCTTCGTCCACATCAGCTTGTGCCTTGCTTCTCTGAATGATATACATCATCAATCTGGCTTATCAAAAACCACTTTTTACATTCCAGGTATTCCAGAAAGTTCTCTTGCAGCTCGATCAGCACAAGATGACACCAACATTTCTAAGTCTTTTCGGGAGACTACAGTTAACTTGCAGTAATGTTTGAATGTGCATGCGTTTGAAACAATGTCTCTATTTTAGTTGAATGGCATTCTTATTGTAAGACTATCTATTTGTTCATTCATATGTCTAGTGTGTAGTTGTTTAAATCTGTAGTTGATTTTTTCCTTTACATTGGTGAAAGGCTAATTACCTATAAGTTGTCAAAAAACATTTGCCATGACCTGTTTAAGGTTTATATATATATATATATATATATATATATATATATATATATATATATATATATATATATAAACATGTCTCAGTTTAGGGCACTAAATGTAAGCTGTTCTAAAGCACTTATAAATGCGCTTATATGGTTCTAATTTAAGAATTTTAAAGGGATAGTTCACCCAAAAATGGTTTAAGTTGTTCCAAACCTGTATGAGTTTCTTTCTTATGCTGAACACAAAAGATAGACAGTTGACTGTACCCATTGACTTTCAATCTTTTATTTTCCTGCTGGAAGTTGATGGGTACGGTTAACTGTCTGGTTACCAACATTTTTTAACACATCATATCAGCAGAACAAAAAACTCATACAAGTTTGGAACAACTTGAAAAAATTTTGATTGAACAATCCCGTTAATTGTTTTTAGGTGGCTCATTTAAGGGCATAACCACTTTTTTTATTTATTTTTATAAAACTATGCAGTGCAAAGACAACAGTTATGGATGTAAAGTGTGGCAGTAAATGAAATCTCATTGGCACAACAAATTTGAACAGTTTGTAATGATTTCTCAAAGTTTGTAATATGGAAAACACTGTTACCGTATAAATGAATTAATGGTAATAAATATCTCCAAAGCAATTTGTGTCTTGTGTGATTGACCTAAATTAAGTTGAGAAAATATCATTATTTAACCTCCTACGACCTGGCGTCCACATATGTGGACATCACATTTTTAGTTGTGTGCACCATAAAACTTAATTCTGTGTAACTGGAACCTGTTGTACACAAACATGGACACTTACACTGCCATCCGGTGGGGTCAGAAGAGAAAAACACTTTACACAGAAATTCCAAGATGGCGGCGAACACATCTGAAAAGTCAGGCAGCCACACCAGACCAAAACGTCCACAAGGTAAAAAAATCTAATAAAATGTAATTGTTGATTCTTGTTAAGTTATGCATAATGGTGTTGTATGATTAATATGGCATGAAAATTTGACAAATTTTTGTAACAGTAAAGATTTACTATTTCGCTAAACTTGAAGTACACATATGTGGACAGTGGGACTTAACTTTGTTGAAAATGTAAAAATGTTAGCAAAAAATTTAACTGTGAAAACATAGTTTGTGAAGAATTTGTTAGAAAACATCAATTTACAATAATTTACAACAGTATAAATTGACATTGCACATGTGATAAATTACTTTACATTGATTTTTAGTCTTTGAAAATGTAAAAATGTTAGCAAAAATGTAGTCTGGGAAGAATTAGTTAGAAAATATCATTTTACAATAGTTTACAACAGTATAAATTGACATTGCATGTGTGAAATAACTTTACATTGATTTTTAGTCATTGAAAATGTAAAAATGTTAGCAAAATTGTAGTTTTGGAAGAATTTGATAGAAAATATAAATTTACAATAGTATACAACAGTATAAATCGACATTGCATGTGTGAAATAAATTTACATTGATTTTTATTTGTTGAAAATGTAAAAATGTTAGCCAAAGTGTAGTTTGGGAAGAATTTGATAGAAAATATAAATTTACAATAGTTTGCAACAGTATAAATTGAAGTTGCATGTGTGATAAATAACTCTACATTGATTTTTTTATTCACTGAAAATGTAAAAACTTTAGCAAAAAATTTAGTTTGGGAAGAATTTGTTAGAAAACATCAATTTACAATAGTTTACAACAGTACAAATTGACGTTGCATGTATGATAAATAACTTTACATTGAATTTTATTTTATTTTTCTCCTGATATCTTTTTCAGTGCGTATTCCTCTTTCAAAGGCACTGGATTTAGTTTTGGAGTCAATTTTTGGGGACAACTCAGAGGTAGAGGACTTGTCTGACATTGACGACCCTGTAGAGGATGTTGATTACCATCCTCCACAACAGGAGCCAAGCAGCAGTGAGGAAGAGAGTAGGGGATGAAGACCCCACTCCACAGTCCACTGAGGCCAGCCGGGGACGTAAACGTCTCCGTGGTGAAACTTATGGTTATCGTTCAGACCATAGCATTGCCATTTTGCGCACTCCCAGACGTCAGACTCAGCAGCTTGAGTCTGATGGCTCAAATGATGACCCTGAAGAGCCAACACCAGGACCAAGCTTTCCAAGACAACCCATGCAAGGATGCTGGAGGGCTGCTCAATTGACCCCAAACCTAGCCAGTTTGAGCCTGAGGAGTAAACTAAGCTTGACAGAGAAGGCTGGACCCCACTTGACTATGTAAACCAGTATATTGATAAAGATTTAATGAAACTGATTGTATACTGCTCCAATGCTACAGTACTAGCTAGGAGTGGGTACCCACTCAACACATCAGTTGGGCTGTTATGTGATATGACAGCTTGTTTCTTACAAATGGTGTTTTTCCAGATCCATGTTCACAAGCTGAAACATTTATATATGCAACAGTAACAATAAAAAATGTTCAGGTACAGTACCCAGAATTTAAATAAAAGAGATTTGCACTTTGTTACACAATGGTGTCTTGATTGTTTTCTGTGAATACAGACCTAGTGTCCACATATGTGGACATCATTTTTTTCAAAAAGAGCTTCATGTTCAAAGATAATTTTTTTATATTATATTTATTGGTTCCTCCTAACCCCAAATAGCTAGAAGAAATCTAAAATACATGCCAAACCAATATTCGGGTCTTAGGAGGTTAAGTTGAGGAAACATAATTTTTTTAGGTGTTACCAATTGAGGTATTTTTTTTTTTAAGTTGATCTAACTGTAGTGAAAATTAAAATATTTAAGTTGGAATTCAGTAAAATTAAGTTAGACTAATGTAAATAATAGGATTGAATGAACTCAAATAATATAAGTGTGATTAACCTAGTGAAATGAAGTTGATAAAACATGATAATTTAAGTTGATAAAACTTAATTTCTGTAGGTGTTACCAATTAAGTATTTTTTTAAGTTGATCCAACTGTTCACTTTTTACAGTGTACCTGGTCATCAAGCTTCTTCTATTTATTTAAATATTTGTTGTTGTTGTTGTTTAATTTTATTTTAAGAGTGCTATTCAGAATTGCATGTTCTCTTTTAGGTTTCTGGGACTGCAGCTGATGTTGAGAAGATGCAAAATCTACCTGCCAGCCTTATTCTGTGTGGTATGTCACAATTAATTCTGGTAGTCGGTTGCAAAGGCATGACTTCTAAAAAACAAAAAGACTGATTCAAAATTGAAAATGTTCTCATAATTTACCCACCCTTAGGCCATCAAAGATTTATATGACTTAATGTTTTATCAGGTTTTTTTTTTTTTTTTTTTTTTTAGAAGGAAATCTGGGTTTTGCAGATGCATAATCTTGTGCCATCACATTTACAGTCAAAACAAGAGATAAAAGGTAGAATGACAAGAATCCGCGTCTCCAGTTAATCAGATAATGTCTTCTGATTTGAAGCTCTATGTTTGTATATAAAACAATTAAAAAAGAAGACCATTATTGCGGTATCAATATTCTCTTGTTATTAAGAATTTGTTTCACAAAAGAGAAGGGAAGCAGGAATCTCTATTGACACGAATTGTGATGTAAGCAGTGCTTGGCCTGTGTTTATTCAGTGGATTTTAATTTGAGAAGAAAGGAGAGAATTTGTTTTCCTACATGTAATCTGACACAGTGCCACAAATATTTAGTAATTTGACTGGAAACATTAAATTGTTTTTTTGCACATATACATAGGTCCAGGTTACTCCTGAAAATGTATTTGTGTTCTGATGATGAAAAAGTCATAGACATCTTGGATAGCATGAAAGTAAGTGAATTGTAATTTATGTGTAAACTATTACTTTGAGCATTATTGGGAAAGAAGACATCCTGAGAATTATTTAACATACAATCTAATGTAGGATAAAAAAAAAAAAAAGTATATTATTTCAGGGAGGACAGAGACCTGCATTGAACGATGGATGATTACCCTTGACAGCCGCATCATTTGTGAGGGTATACACCCGAGATGTTGGACTGCAGAAGCAACAATGTTTGGAATGTACTTTTCTTTAACCTTCAGTATCCAGAGGAGGCATGTGGCACATTGAAATTCATTCAAAGGTATTTTATTCATTTTTTTACTGTGACCTGTAAATTGCTTTTTTTCCCCTTTTATTACTCCATAATTTTAGTAAATTGTATTTAATCCATTAATTAAACTAAAAAGGTAGACTGTAAGTTTTGTCCTTTAAATTTTTCTATTAATATACATGTATATTTATTAATACCTTTAGACGATTTGTCGGGATAAACCCTGAAAAAAGCTTGAAAACAGGCAGAGGCAAAGTCGTTTAGAAGAAAACTGGAAAGATTGTGAATAAGATGTCAGCTACTGTCAACCCCAAAGTTGCGTCCCTCCTAAAGAACATCATCGATTTCAAATGGGATTTTCTCTAGGTAACTAAACTTAATTTAGCTCCCTACCACTTGTTCAGTGGGAAGTGTATTTTAACCCTTTGAAAATGTTTGTTTTTCTGCATTAATATTACCTAAAATTGCATCTGATGCATATACAAAACAAGGAGCTTCAGCTAAACATTCAGAGTGCTATGGGAAAGATATGCAAATTTCTGATTACCTTGTTATCTTGGTGTTTTTGTAATAGTAGTTCATGAGTCGGGACTGGGATAATTTTTCTGTTTAAAGGGATAGTTCACCCAAAAATTTAAATTCTGTCATAATTTACTCATTTTGTTCCAAACCCGTAAGACCTTCATTCATGTAGGAACACATTAAGATATTTTTGATTAAATCTGAGAGCTCACTGACCTTCCATAGATAGCAAGGTTACTACCACTATCAAAGTCCAGAAAGGTACCAAGAATGTCAACAAATTAGTCCATGTGGCATAAGTTAGTTTTTTTCCTCAACAAAGTATTCTTGTAGCTTCATAAAATTACGGTTGAACTACTGATGTCACACACTGTTAGACTTTTCAGTAATTTCTACAGTTATTTGCCTTATATCAACCAGTATAATACTGTAAATACTCTTTACAGTTCATAACTGTAATTGCCTTTGCATCATGGGAATTTTATGTGACATTAAACACCAAATACAGTGATCATCAGGATTTGCTTTACGATTTAGATTAGGAACCATCAAGTGCAGGGTTGAAATTTTGCCCGAGGAGAGTGATCAGTTGATGATTCCGGAGAACATAATTTGAGCTGTGTCCAAGGACAGACACCTTGCAAAGATTTTTTTCATCCCCGTGAATAAGGAAGAGGAAGAACAGCAAACAAGCAAGGTAATTTTTTTTTTTTTTTTAGAGAACACCTTTCTCTCTTTCACAAAGTGGATGGTAAGCATTGAGGGAAAGGTGAGCATTTAGATGAGGGGAACTTTTGACGCTCATTTAGATGAGCACCTGGGATTTGAAAATGCCTTATCTGTATTCTTCAGCTGCTTCTACGTTTTCAACATTGAATACCAGGAGACTGCTTGTGCAACACTGGAACTCATACAACAGTAAGTACCTCATCATTTCTCTACATATTGTTTTGTTCTATTAATTCAAAGTTTAACATGTTTAGTTGTCTGTTTAACTAATCACAAAATTATATCGTTTTCACTTTCTTGTAGCTGTAACTAGCCAGGTACCATTATATTTCATCTGCAAAAAATAAACTACAAAATAAAAAAATTCCAGAAGATAAAATTATCTTGTGGAATTTAAGCAGTCCTGGACTAAAAAATGTTTGGATTGTTTTGGCAGATAAATATAATTTATGGAAACACTTTAGAATAATGGTCTTTCATTTAACGTAACTATGCAGGATTAATAACTAATATGGAAACAAGATTTACCAATCAGTAAGTAATAGTAAAGTAGGACTGAGATATTTCTTATTAGGTAATCAATAATCACTGAATGAGATTGGCCTCATTAAATACAAATAATTATGAAATACCTTTTTACTAAATTAATTACTAATCACAACATTAAAGGTGCTGTAGGGAACTTTTGTAAAAAAAATATTTTTTACATATTTATTAAACCTGTCATTATGTCCTGACAGTAGAATATGAGACAGATAATCTGTGAAAAAAATCCAGCTCCTCTGGCTCCTCCCAGTGGTCCTATTGCCATTTGCAGAAAGTCATGCACTCCCGGTAAAAAACAACCAATCAGAGCTGCGGTCCGTAACTTTGTTTGTGTTCAAAATGTAGAAAAATGAACATAATAAGCGAGTACACCATGAATCCATTTTCCAAACCGTGTTTTTAGCTTGTCCTGAATCACTAGGGTACACCTATAATAAGTGTTTATATTCGGACTATTTTAGATTGCTTCGGGGGTACCGCGGCGGAGTAACCCAGTATTTTTGTGATTCTTCATAGACATAAACAGAGAGAAGTAGCTCCGGCTACAATATTCTTCCGCAAGACGCAAGCAGTTCTGTTTATTAACCGCTAGAGCGTCAAAAGTTCCCTACCGCAGCTTTAACCTGTGTCTGAGACATTATCTCTTTTCTTTTTTTTACACTGAAAGTGGTTTTGTCTCAGACAAAGCCTAATGTTGTGATTAGTAATTAATTTAGTTAAAGGGTATTTCATAAAATTGTCATAATTATTAGTATTTAATGAGGCCAATCTCATTCAGTAATTAATGATTACCTAATAAAAAATACCTCAGTCCTACATTTACGATTATGTACTGATTAGTTATTCTTTTTTTCCATGTTAGTAATTTGTAGTAGCAGTAGTGATACTGTAGAACTACTCATTTGTCCTGCTTTACTTCCTGCAGTTACCTAGAAAAGGCAGTTCACTCAATAAAAATGAAAATTCAGTCATCTTTTACTAGCCCTCAAGTTGTTCTAAACCTGTATAAATGTATTTGTTCCGCTGAACACAAAATAATATATTTTGAATAATGTTTTTAACCAAACAGTTTTGAGGCACAATTCATTTCCATGGGCTAAAAGTAAATGGTGCCCCAAAATGAAATAAATGATAACAGAATTTTTTTTTTTTTGGGTGAACTATCCGTTTAACGAAGGACCATTATTCTAAAGTGTTAACAAAAACATTTAAAGCAAAGGCACTGAGGGATAAGAAATCGGTTTATAAATATCTGAAATAAGTATTACAATGTTAACATGGTTTGTGAGGACCATTCCTGTGCCCTCTTAAACCAAATGGCTTTTAAAAAATACTATACGGTGTTTAATAGAAATTTTAAACACGCATTTCCGTGATGGATAGAGGTAGTGTATGGGGATATACAGTATAGAATACCGTTACGTCTATGGAGAGTCCCTGTAAACTACATATGCGTGTGTGTGTAAGAGAGAACTAAAAAGCATGGTACACGTTGCTAGAAACATCATACAGCGCTCGCTGTTCCTGTCAGACTTCAGCGAGTTTATCCTCCTGGTCAATAGTCCACATTCGCTGTGGCGCTGCCGTCTTCGTCTTTCTTCTTCTGTGGTTTTCCTAGTTCGTGATTGGTCACCTTCAGGTAAATCAACAAATCGGCTCGTTCAACCGCACACATGCCACGAAGGCGGAAAGTCTGTGAAAGAAGTTGCAGTCTGTTTCACATGAGGCGACAGCAGCATGTAGCAAGAAGGCGTATGATTAAAATAATTTTATGATGTATATGACAAGGTCGGTGAGAATGGGAGACAAAGCATTAAAGCAACAAAGGGGAAATGCTGTCCCCTCAGTGCTAATGTAAACCCTGGTTGGATAAGGATTCAAAATTGCATATGAAGATTAAATATGACGCATAGCTTCATTGTTAAAACTGATCAAATAATTGCTGTCTGTGATTCTATATGGGCTGTGGCAATAATTTTGAAAAATAATAGCTCGCAGCAACATATGGAAAAACAAGAACTATGAACTATTTCATTTTTGGTTAGTTCACTTAGTGAACTTAGTTCAAAATTTTGTAGTTTGAACTATGAACTGAACTAGTTGCCCTTGTTTTTAGATTTGTTTTATTATGTTCTCTTAAGTGCAATTATAGTATTTCTATAGTTAAAAAAAAGTGATGTATGACCTTTTCCCACCCTGTTTCTCATCTTCTGACTCAATCAGTTGGTTTTGGGGTGTTTTCCCCTTTAAGAATTCAGTTTTCCACCCACTGTTCCAACCTTGTGTGTGTAGTGCATGCTGTCTGTGCCTGAGTTCATCCCCGCACCATCGTGACAGAATGAACCGCCCAAGAAAGAACTCAGCAGACAGGATGTCCTCCAAACTTCAGCAACAATTGGAGTTCTGTAAGCAATGATGGTTGTCATCCCCCACTGACAAGAGGAGGGTCAGCCTTCCATTCTCATCCCAGGGTGAGTGAATCCTGAAAAACTATGCCCGCCTATAGGAGAGTTTCTCCCGGGAGGAGCCTCAGGTTTCCCCCTCGAGGTCCCCACCTTCTGCCAAGCTGCTAGTGATCTCCGAGGGTTGTGTCCTGGCTGTTGCAACACTGGGAGATCAGGCTCATCCTTTCCCGAATCCCAAGGCACCTTCCGCACCTATCAGTCTCTGCAGAAAACGAGGGAGTCTGTTCTCGTGGGAGACTGCCTCTGAATCCTCAGCATTTGAGTCAACCATGCCTGAGACTGTCCTTACACTACCAGTAGTCGCTCTTGCTGAACTTCCCCAACCAGTCACAGATCTGGCTTTTGCCTCTGCTCCGTGGCCAAGGAGAAAGAGGAGGAAGAAGGGTCCTTTCTGTCCTCTGTCCCTGTCTCCCCCTGATTCTGCGATGCCTCTCCATCCCACCGCTGTAACTGAGAACGCTGTTCCTGAGCATGCTGCTTTAAGCGCGGCTCTAGAAGTAGCTGCAGAGGAAGCTGCGGTGGAGATTGTTTTGTTCCTGAGATTACCTCAGGAAAGGAGGTTTCTGAACCAGCAACGGAGAGCACTGCAGTTGTGAGTGCTGAGGAGAGAGCCGCGGCCGACTCGGCTGCTGAAGCGTTGTTGCAGTCTGTTTCGGCTCGTCAGGAGATGCCTGTTGTCATTGCTGCCAAGACCCTGTCAGAGTATTTGTCACGCCTAGTCAAGATCCTAGAAGTCCCTGTCAGACCTGTCTTGTCCCCAGACCCCATTCCTAGAGCGGCAGAGAGTGCTGATCCCGAGCCAGCTTCAGACTGCAGCACTGATCCCGAGCCAGCTGCACGGAGCGCGGATCCCGAGCCAGCTGCAGTGAGCGCTGATCCTGACCCAGCTTCTGTCAACGCCGCTGCAGAATCTGAGATGTGTGTGGATTTGGGTGGAAGCATTGATTCCGGGTTTGTCTCTGTGAGCCCAGCACCTTTTCCAGCTCCACAGTTGCCTGCTGCACCCCGTGTCACGGTCCAACCCTGGACTGTTTCTCCCAAGCTCATTTCCCACCCTATGCCACCCAGATTTGCCCGGACCCATAGTCTCGTCAACCTAAGCCCTCCGCTCCACCCATCCACCATGGACACCCCCCCCCCCCCCTTTGCTGTCCCGCCTCCTCCCCTTCCTTGTTTTTTCTGATATGTCACCCAAACCCTGTCGTGTGTATTCTTGTTTACCTTTATTGTTGTTTGTCATGTTTTGTTTTTTTGTGTCTGTATCTCAGTCAGTCATGTCCCGCGTTTGATGTCCCCTTGAGGAGCGTTTGGAAGTCACTCCTTAAGGGAAGGGTTCCGTCATGATTTCTGCCCTCGTGTCCTTGATTTTTCTCTAGTCTTGAGGCAGGATCATGACAGGCTCGTGTTTTGTGTACAAGCACATGGCCTTGTCTTTGGGTCATGTGCTTGTTTTGTCTTGTTTCCTTGCCCCACCCCCTCGTTATCCTCGTTTTGTCATTATTGCTTTACCTGTGTCACCTGTTATCATTAGTCTCCCTATTTCACCCTTGTGTTTGCTGTCTAGTGCGGTTCATTGTTACTCTTTGACAAAATGTTGTGAGACCTGTGGATTGTTTTTGTGTCGTGTGAGTACCAGAGTGAGTCTTTTGTTTTGTTTGTTTCTAGTCTAAGTCTTAAGTTATTTGTCTATTCCCTAGTTGTTTTCCCCCTTGTGGGTTTTGTTTTCCCCTTTTTGTCCTTAATAAATCTTGTGTGTAGTGCATGCTGTTTGCGCCTGAGTTCATCCCCGCACCATCATGACAGGTATTGCTGCCATTCATATACTTTTAATGATAGCCAACATTACAGCCCTGCATGCAATGCAGCTTGCAGTCACTGAACGTGTATGAGTTGATAATGTAGAACTGTACAGTCTGACATTAATGACAACTGAGATCCCACAGTGTGACATGATGATTATGTCCATTCATTCAAATACAATCCTAAAGGATTTTTTAAAATTGCACAGTGTGAGCATGTCTTAAATTTAACACTGATGTGGCTAAGGGATCATTCTGTGGCAATGTCCCTTTTTCTGTCCCTAGGCTTTACAGAAATTACAATTGAAAAACATTTTAGTGTTACTTTTTATTTTATTTTATATATTTTAAAACAAAACCGTGTTTGAACAATTACAACTTCTTGAGCCATCAGTAGTTGCAATATTTGTTTTTAATTAAAGAATTCCAAGCACTACAAAACTGCTCGTCCCCATATCCATGTACAATGCTTTATTTTGAGGTCAAAAACTGTTTTTTCTACCATCCAAAATACAATGTATTCATAAATATCAAATATATGATATAAATGACATACAACTAAAAAATATATATAATGAAAGTAGTTGTCCCCTTGCAGTTGCGTCACTGGTTTTACCGTTTAACAAAAATCTTTTATTTTTAAATAAAAATCACATTTATGACATCACTTGACTTCCTTCTTCCCATTTCCTGAAGATCTATGAAAAAAGACTGATGTGAAGTGTACTGTCTCTTTTCAGGCATCAGACATTTTCTCATTTATCTCATGATTTCATATGAAGCTTTTAGTGGAAGTCACTGGTATGACACACTTTATTGTTAGGGAATTGTGTTATATATGTATACAACTAAGCTGTCATTTATGCATTCATTAAGTATATTAATTAAGTCAAGAAGTAATTAAATGTAATATAAATTTAAATGTTGTTTTTTATTTTTTTTATAAAATAAAAAGTTTTAAAGACCTCTTGCCATACCAAAAGTGGACGTGACTTTAGAATGACCAAGACGTTTGCAAAAAAACGTCTGGATCCTTCGGCATCATATTCAAACGTTGTTTTTTTCCATAGCCAGGGATGACACATCTGCGTGGCATCGCAGTCTTATTGTAAAAAGCTACTTCTTCAAACCCACTCGCTGCATGTCGACTTAAAACCTGTGGGCATGACGGTGATGTGATGATGCCAAATTATGCACAGTGGTCTTGCGCTGGAGACGGTCATATGCAAGAGACTGGTGCTAGGTGACGTTACCCTGCCCCCTAGGATCGACAACGAGTCGTGTTTGGAGCTTGATTCAATAAATGTTTTGTTTATAATGGGGAAGACGTCTTAAGCAATGAAATTTGCAGGAAGTTTTAATAGTACAAAGACCTCTTGTATGCCAGGAGATCATGTCAAATTTGGTTTCTTATGTAATGCTGCATTTAATTTTAATATTGGTACAATGGGATTTTTTTTTTATTATGACTGAAGGCCAGTATGTATCACTGATACTAATACAACTGTATCTATGAAAATTTTCTCCCCCTAATGTTTAATCATTGACTACTTGTTCAACATTACAGTACAATTTAGAGTAGAGTTGGGTCCGAGTCTACCTTTGTCGAGTACGAGTCAAGACCAAGTCCTTAAACATCAAGTCCAAGTCCGAGACAGAGTCCAAAAGGAGCCGAGTTGGACTCAAGTCTGAGTTCTTAAAGTCCGAGTCGAGTCCGGCCGAGTCCAAGTCGAGTCCTCCCAAGTCCCGAAAGTAATTAAATTAAAAAAAAGATTATAAATTGGTATTGTACATTTATACATTCTATTAATATTTTAACCTTTCAACCCATTAAACCAATGGCAATATAAAAATAAAAATACCACTGTTACATCTGGTCATTGCCACTGAACATTTTTATTTTATGTCAACAGAACTAGTTTTCTATCAAAAAAGGTTTCAAAGGTTTTATTGTATTACAATTGCATGAAAATACAAAAGAACCTGTTTTATTATTGTTTCACACTATATTGTCCTCCAATTAAAGCTGACATTTCAAATATTTAATGCCTCTCCCCCACATTTGACAAAGGTAAAGTGCAGCCAATGAGGAATGGCCAATGAGGAACTAATGATGGCATTATTAATTTCTTGTTGTCTTGGAGAACTTGCATCATGAAGTTGCACTGCTTGTTTGGTAAATTCTGGACTTGCAAATCTTGCAATGCTGGGCTGTGTAGCATCTATTGGTTGCTGCTGCTGTCTTTGGTACTCTTATTTTGAGACAAAAAAAAAAAAAAAAAAAAAAAAAAAATATATATATATATATATATATATATATATATATATATATATGTATATATATATATATATATTTTTTACAATACTTGCTAATTCAAAAACAGAAGATGCAAAACAAAGGTATTTGTCTAATGTGTCTAAAATATTTTTTTTGTTTAAGCTATTTTACTAGTTATTGCAATTCAATCACATTAAGTAATCGATAGAAAATAATTACATTACATATCTGTTTTCGGCGGCACTTGTTTAGTTTAAAAGTAGACATGTAAAGCTTTCTAGATATCTCTCATGTCTCTTCGTTGAGTATTCACGGAATTACAGTTAATTTTAATGACGTGTTTGTAAATGAAGATCAGCGCAGACAAAGGCTGCAGACAGCACACCTTGTTTATTATCTTTATTTTATAAGTGCACAAAGTTTTGTTGTTATTATGTCTGTGTCCAAAAAAAGTAGACTCTTTACAGATTCAGTTGATGTATTGCTCTTATCTGTACGATTAAAACTGAAAGTGTAATATAAGTTCTTTTCGGGGTTATCAGGAGAAAATGACTCATAGCGTGTATCTGCGTTAATCGACTCCAGAGGGTTAAGAGCAAATCATTTTAAATGTAAAAGGATTATATTTACAGTCCCTGCATTTCTGTGGTGATCTGTTAATTTCCTTACTAAAGTGTAAAAGACAAATCTCAATCAGCAGGATTTATATTATTTCCCAGACTAAGAATTACATTTAACAGTTTACAAAATTAAAGACTGGAATCACCAAATGCTAATGTTTAGAGGTGGGCGATACTAAAATCTTATTTCACGATAATTGTTTTCTCAAGTAGGTCCAAATAGTATTCAAGTAAGAATAAATACTACTGAAATTAAATAAAGCAATTAAATGTAAAATAAAACAGACTTCACTGTATGACATTCACATTGATTCTCATTACATTTAATAAAGTTAATTATCAGTAGAGTGAGTGAGTGACCTTTTTAACATTACGGCAAAAGATTTACTTGACCAACAGTGTTTACATTCACTTAAGACATCTTACCAATGTACATAACGGACTGTTTGTACATTAACCGACTGGCCAAACAAACATTTTGACATGATGTGTGCGCGCTGGCCCAGTATATTTACCATCATATCGTCCAGCCCTAACAATGTTATTTGGATTTAAATTGGTATAAAAGTTATAATCAGCAACTTACCTTTCTTTATGTTTTCTCTGAACATGTCAGTAGAAATTTGAAGTCGTGCCAGAAACATCAGTATGAGTTGCTTTTTCAAAATTAGCAATCCGCAGAGTGCTTGTTTTTACCAGGTGTCTTGCAAATAAATTATTTTCGTAAGCAAAACATATTATTGCTGACTTTGAAGGCATCGATATCAAGTGAGTTATCCACATTGATATCCAGTGAGTGATGTGTGTGTTTCATCTGCAAGCATAAGATGATATGCTATTGCTGCCTGCCAGTGTGGTGCAGTAAAATGACAGAAGGGGACACATTCATTAATTTCTCATCTCAATTTTATGCTGGTTTTATTGTTACACATGATGCGGACTCGACTGTACTTGGAATATTTTCAGAGTCCAAAATGTTCAAGTCCGTGTCAAGTCCGAGTACAAATTCACCCGAGTGCGTGACAAGTCAAAAGTTCATTCAAAATTGGACTTTAGTCCGAGTCCAAGTTCGAGTACCCCAACTCTAATTTAGAGCTGCCAATTTATTAGACTACATTTAAAATAACTTTTACTGTATGCGACCATAAAACAATCTTCACATAAACCCATTATAATAAATGTCATATTTAACTACATGTGCACTTCAGCAAGTAGGAATGTGACGAGTGGGGTGGGGCCGAGAGACGTGGGAACAGGAGCGAGACCGTTGGAGCAATTGGGAAATGAGCTACACCTGCTCAACCTACCGGTCTCGAGTCCCACAGAGGAGATGGAGGGATATAAAACCAGAGCGACGACAGTGACGGATGAGAGAGGACAAGGCCTGGGTTTTAGTTGTGTTTGATTTTATTCGTGCGCAGCAATCGGCCGTGAAGGGGCTGCTGCGCTGTTTTGTATTTTGTAATTAAAAGTTTCTGTTTGATTGTCCACCGGTTCCCGTCTCCTTCTTCCCGATGATTATGGAGTTTTTAATTCGTTACAAGGAAATATACAGAAATTGAATAAAATTATCAAACACTATTTTTTTATTTTATTTTATATATATATATATATATATATATATATATATATATATATATATATGAATCATTAAAGCTATACAAATCGTTGATTTAGTCTTTTTTTCTTCTTCTTTTAATTAACAGACATCACAGCAGCTGGGTTATTAGGTTTTGACTGCTACTTTGTTAAAGGGATAGTTCACCAAAAACAAAAAAAATGTTTATCTGTTTATCTCGAAGTCATCCAAGATGTAGGTGACTTTGTTTCTTAACAAAGATTCTTTACATAAAACCTTTGCAGTTTGCCAGTCTCATAATATAAGTAGATGAGAATCACTTATTTATAATGATAAAAAATAAAAAATAAAAAAAACATACACAAACAAACCCAAAATAAGGTGAGACAGTGCAGGCAAAAACACAGTTTTTTCAAGCACCTGTCAATTTTGAGATTTTGTGCTTTTTGGTTTTTCATAAATACTCTTTCAAACTAGTGGAAGGAAAACATCCAAAAGACACTGTTAAGTGTTTCTCTTATAGCACTTTATCTGTTTGTGTCAATAGATTTCAATTACAATACATATTTTTAAAGGCCGTTTTCTCAAAATGAGTTTTTTCTTCAACACTGACCCATAAATCTCCACTTCAGCAGCACTTACACACACCAAACTTGACATGTTTATTCCTGTCTATATTCCGAAGGTTTTTACAGATGTTTGCAATAATCAATGTAATCAATCAACTGGGTAAGTAAGGTGATAACTATTAGTTATTTTTTTTGTCCTATTCACCTGCAGTGTCTCGCCAAACAAAACGTCAAATATTATTATGTGTTCCAAATTCATCATGGGTTTAATGCATAAGACCAGTGTCAGTGTAAATACATAAAACCTTGCTTTATTGTGGAATAATGCTCCAACAGGCATATTATTATAGTGATCCAGCAGTAGAGCACTACAGTGGGACTAAGGTTTCAACAAGGGTTAGAATCAGGAACAGTGTGTTATGGTGGTAAATTGACATGTGCAAGTGCTGTGAGTATATGCCTGTGTAATGTGAAGCAGCGAATGAAATTAAATGAATCCATCATATAATGGAACGTCATGTAAATGCTTCATTAGCCTGCAGTCCTTCAGATACTGCATCAAAGACAGCTTTCCTCTACTTTGTTTGTGTTTTTTGTGGCAGTGTAAACTCCATAACCTTATCAAAACTGTTCTACCATTATAATATATACTACGGCTCCAAGCATGCACAGACATTGTGAAATAAATCACAATGTGTTTCTGCACACGTACACTTATGGAGAACGAACAGTTCTGAACACTGCTGTTTTATTCTTTCATCATCCACACACTGCTGGATTTCTCCAGCACTGTAATTTTGTTTGTAGTGGGAGGAAATCTTTCTCCTTGTTTCTCTCTCCTCTTTTCTCTCTTCAGTGGACAAAGAAAACTGAGCTTCCCATGAATCCCCTATGACAATAAAAGGGCAAAAGTGCCCATTCCTCTTAATCAGTGCCTTGTGGACTTGGTAACTATATGCTTTTGCTGTATTTAACTAAGCATTTCTATTTAACAGATTTTTAGTAATCTTGTTCATGGTCAGACACCTAAACTTTATGAATCATGGCTTAATTATTCACACAATAGCAATACCATTAACAGGAATCCTAAAATAACAGAAAACAGTTCAAATTTAAATAACTTGTTTTACTAATGTATTATTATTATTATTATTATTATTATTATTATTATTATTATTATTATTATTATTATTATTATGGCAAAAATACCCCCTCTGCACTTTGGTAAATATGGACATCCACAGAGACACACATTTCAAGGTATGTCCCCAAATGATATGAATAATTTATTTGACAGAGCAGGGGCATGGCCCTAACATTTAAGGTAAATAACACTTTAATTTAAATTTAAAGACACAACAAAGCTAGCGAGGGTAATTCATACTTGATTTCCTAATAATATAATATTTATAAAAGTGAAGATAGAACACAGCGATTGTTCAATCGGTAAAAAAATGGGGGGAACTGTTTGTGTGTGTGGGCATGTTTTTGTGACAAATCAGGACTCAACTTTGTATAATGACATGGGTATGACACAGGTATTACAAGGAGAGGGTGACTTATGAAGACATAACCTGTGTCCCCATTTTTCAATACGCTTATAAACCATACAGGATGAGTTTTTTTAATGCACAAAGTTCCCTGTTAGGGTTAGGTGTAAGGTTGGTGTAGGGCCATAGAATATACAGTTTGTACAGTATAAAATCTATTATGCCTATGGGATGTCCACACTTTTCACAAAAACAAACGTGTGTGTGTGTGCATGCATTTGTGTATATCAAAGATCAAAATTAGAGAACAACCTGCAATTTACACAATTTCAAGGTCACTGCTTAGTCCTGCTTATCATTTTTTTTTTTTTTTTTACATATTTCATAAATTAATTGTATTCTGAAGCAGAGTATAAGAAAACTTAAATGAGATATTTGAGAAAAAAAAGTGCTCTGATGAAAATTAGAGAACACTTACAGATGCCTCCTAATTTCCTTAATTATTTGTCCATGTCAGACAAATGCACGAGAGGACAGGATAATACAGAGACTCTAAATGGAGAATCGGAACAACACTGTAACTGAAATTGCTTGCCAGTTCATTGTTGAACAGGGTATGGATCTGTCTCAGCACATTTAAGAGAAGTCGGATGGAAAACACGTTGTGCAGTGACCAGGCCTCTCATCATCAGACATTATCAAAAGGCTAGTATCAACTTTGCTGAGAAGCATGTTGTGTGGATAAAGAAGAACTGATTCAAAGTTCACTTTAGTGATGAAAGCATGTTTAGTTTATTTGGGTCAGATGGAAAAATTCTGGGGACAGACACAACCGCTTAAAGATGTCAGTGAAAGGTGTTGGAGGAGGATGTTTTCTGCAACAGGAATTGGGCCTCTTATACAGCTCTAATGCAGGTTCAATATAAGTGTTTATTAAAACCTCTTTCAGCAACAAGTGGTACCTTTCCTGCAAGCATGTCCCAATCAGCCTGCAATTTTAATGCAAACAATACCCCCGTCACACTGCAAAATTTGTAAAGCAGTTCAATCAGAACCACTTCCGTCAAGTATATTTATGACGTTTATAATTGCATACAGTTAGTGTTGGCGGTATGGTTATGTTCTGGGCAACACTCCACACGCCTGTCCATGCAGCCATGTTTGGACAGAGCGGGGAGAGCAGCAAGACAAACCCCCCTGGGGTACAGAACAGAACCATTATAAGCATACATAATTACAATTCAGAGTTGTAAACAAAATGTGATAGAGACTGCTTCCAATCAAGAGACTGTAAAGAAAGAACAAGTTAGATTAGACTACAGTTCAGTTGGTGGAGTTGAGGTTGGAGGAGGGAGTTAATTGCAAGCATCGATGCGATGGAAGAGACACTGAAGAATGGGAATTTAAATAGACCGTAGGTGATCGGTGTCAAGACTGGATTGGCACACGTCAAGAACAGCTGACTGTCAGCTGATGCAAGCGTGACTAACGTGGCCTGACTGAACTAACGCGATGCTCAAATTCCTTAAAGCTAAGAACACTGAAATAATGAAGTCTTGATCAGAGTCTTGATCTAAACCCAAATGAAAAATGGTAAATCATTGGCAACAAATTTATGACTAAGAAACCTACTACAGTTACCAAAATATGGAAGAGACTGGAAGAAGAATGGATGGATCAAGATCACAACAGCTCGGTGTGAGAAACTAGTGATGTCCTGCAGCCACAGATGTTCTGAAGTCATTGAAAGCAAGGGCCTCTACATTTCCTCCTAATTTTCGACAGCTGTAACCTTTCAAAGTAATCCTTTTTTTTCAATTCAAGTTCATTTGTATAGCACTTTTCACTATACAAATCATTGCAAAGCAATGTCAATTAAAGACGTAATCAAACAGACAATGAACACTATTAACAGCAATTATTATACATTGCAATCAAACATATAGCAATATTTGATAGTTATAGTGTTCTGGATCCAGACTGGAGCTTGTGTAAATCCTAGTTACCATGGGATGTCAATCCCATGACAAAAACAGAGAAACAAATAGAGACATAATTAGTGTAGCTGCAATTCCAACCAAGCAAAAACGATTGGTTTAACCCAAGCTTAAGAATAAAAATGTGCATTTGATCAGATATTGTCACAAGTCGGTCAGGCTCATCACCCAAAGTGCACTCCTTCACTCGAGCATTAATCACCAGCACCTGTTCACAATCCAATTATTTAATCACCAGCACCTGATCTCTATTCAGTCACCCTTTCCCCAGCACATAAAAGCACACACCTCAGTCAGCAGTTGGTCCAATCTTGTAGTATCAGTGCGGAACCCTACCTGTCACAAGCTACTTGCATTGACGATTAACTGCTACTCACTTCTTTTTCAGCCTGATTCTCTTAGGCTCCTGTTACTATCGTTCCTCCTGTGTCCCTCCAGGGATCCCACCTCCGAGGTGAGTGCAATGATTCCTTCATCCTGGTCACCCCACTTTTGTTACCGAGAAAGCCCATATCCAGTCATCAAAACCCTGCTCAACTCCTCCTCTGCTTTCTCTCCCCTGCATCTCTCCCGACTTGCATAATATACCGGTTATAAAAAAAACTTGTCAACCTTAATTTTCTGTTCCCGAGTCAGTTGTGTTACAGATATAACTGCAGTACAAGATTGAGATGCATTATTTAAATTCTTGTTCAAGGGGATGTGTCTTTAATCTAGATTTTAACTGAGAGAGTGTTTCTGAAACCCCGAATGTTATCCGGAAGGCTATTCCAGAGTTTTGGGAGCCAAATGTGGAAAAACCTGCTATCCTAGGTACTACCAAAATTCCAGAGTTTTGTGACCTTACGGAGTGTGATGGATTGTAGCGTGGTAGGACACTAGTTAGGTATGCAGGAGCTAAGCCATTAAGGGCCTTATAGCCAAATAATAATATTTTGTAAATGATACAGAACTTAACAGGTAGCCAGTGCAGAGACTGTAAAATTGGGGTAATATGATCATATTTCTTGACCTGGTAAGGACTCTAGCCACTGCATTTTTGGATTACCTGTAGCTTGTCTATTGAGGATGCAGGACAACCACCTAGCAGTGCATATTCTTTCATGCTACAGTGGTTACGGTTCAATAATTTTATATATATATATAAGCATTGTGTGTATATATAATTGCTCTTCAGAATAACCTTTTTTTTCACAAATGTTCGTAAATACAGACTAGCTTTTTGATTTTACACACCTGTGGTAATTAATTTTATTGAATACACCTGAATTCAATAATTAAGAGGGGTGTTGGAAATTTGTCAAACTCAAATGCATTAACAAAGGAGTATGGAGCTATGAGAGTTATGTATCTAATATATGCATCCACTTCAGTGCTCAGGAAACCAGCGTTACATACGCATGATACTCCCTTTCATATTGTTGGTAAATTTGACACTGTGTCAGTAGCTGACACTATGGGAATACTACACTGTTAAAAATCGCTGTAAAAAAACGGCCAAATTTCGACAGTAAAATACTGTTTTTCATTTAAACAGTGCATTCTGGGTAATATTCATCGTTTTCGAGAAGTAGCCTGCTGCTATATATCGTAAAATAACAACGTTCAAATTCGACACTCAGCGGCTGTGTTTCAAATCACACCCTACACCCTCATTCACTATTCCCTACATGAGTTTACTAATATAGTCCACCTGACAGAGAGAATGAACACTAATGAGTAAATTCAGACAATGATCAACAGCTGCTGTTAATGAGTAGAATCACTGAAGAAAAAAAAACATAACAAGACAAGCACATGAAATACAACTGACTTCAGCCACAGCCTTAGATGAAATCAACTGAAGATTTAAACGATCAACAAACAGCTTCACCAACTTCACACATTACTAACCAGACTGACTTTATTTCTGTCAGATCAGAGAACAGAGATCAAAAGATCTTATTGAGAATTAAAGAGATTTAGATGATAATGTTACTGTTTCGTTTAGCGTCCCCATTGTGGAGATCAGTGTTTGCTTTAGTTGGGCTCCTGACCATTGACTTTTACACTTTACATTTTGTTTTATTGCTGTATTTGTATCTTTATGATGCATCTGTTACAGCAGTATTAATTTTGATAGTCAAGTGATTATGGTTGTTTCTAACAGGCATTATCTACTAGACTGACTTAAAGTGTTGCTATAATAATCAAATATTAATTTGGTGTTGAAATATTTGAGTCAATGACACTTCAATTTAGTAAGATTGAAAAGTAGTGAGATAACCAGTATTTATGGATTTAACGACTAGTTTTAGTTAAAAAGTATTTCGGGCAGCAGTCCCCACAACACTCAAAGAGAGAAATCAACAATCAGCATATGAATCTCAACAATGGTGACAATCAAAAGGTTCATGATGCAATGCATGCTGGGTACCAGCACAGGATAAAACTCATCCATGATTCCCAGCATGCATTGCGGCATGAATAAATTATGCCCCTGAATTGTTCACTTATTTTCTTGAATTCTTATGTGCTTATAATTTTGCATTTGTTTTAAGTTTTAGTAGCATGTGTTGTGATGTTCAGAACTGATCTGTTCATTTATTTTGTGGATTGTCACCATTGTTGTGATACATACGCTGATTCTTGATATTTCTGTCTAAAT